>NC_092413.1:227314738-227451341 GCF_040894005.1 Engystomops pustulosus | reverse complement strand
ATATATGATGTGTGTTGGGGGTGTATATATATATAGATGTGTGTTGGGGGTGTATATATATTTATAGAGGTGTGTTGGGGGTTGTATATATATATATATAGATGTGTGTTGGGGGTTGTATATATATATATATAGATGTGTGTTGGGGTGTGTATATCTATATAGATGTGTGTTGGGGGTGTATATATATATAGATGTGTGTTGGGGGTGTATATATATTTATAGAGGTGTGTTGGGGGTTGTATATATATATATATAGATGTGTGTTGGGGGTGTATATATATATAGATGTGTGTTGGGGGTGTATATATATTTATAGAGGTGTGTTGGGGGTTGTATATATATATATATATATAGATGTGTGTTGGGGGATGTATATATATATAGATGTGTGTTGGGGGGTGTATATATATATATATATATATATATAATAGATGTGAGTTGGGGGGTGTATATATATATAGATGTGTGTTGGGGGGTGTATATATATATATATATATATAGATGTGTGTTGGGGGGTGTATATATATATATATATAGATGTGAGTTGGGGGGTGTATATATATATAGATGTGTGTTGGGGGTGTATATATATATAGATGTGTGTTGGGGGGTGTATATATATATATATATATATAGATGTGTGTTGGGGGGTGTATATATATATATATAGATGTGTGTTGGGGGTGTATATATATATATATAAGATGTGTGTTGGGGGGTGTATATATATATATAGATGTGTGTTGGGGGGTGTATATATATATATATAGATGTGTGTTGGGGGTGTATATATAAATAGATGTGTGTTGGGGTGTGTATATATATATAGATGTGTGTTGGGGGTGTATATATCTATATAGATGTGTGTTGGGGTGTGTATATATATAGATGTGTGTTGGGGGTTGTATATATATATATAGATGTGTGTTGGGGGTTGTATATATATATATAGATGTGTGTTGGGGGTGTATATATAAATAGATGTGTGTTGGGGTGTGTATATATATATAGATGTGTGTTGGGGGTGTATATATCTATATAGATGTGTGTTGGGGTGTGTATATATATATAGATGTGTATTGGGGGTTGTATATATATATATAGATGTGTGTGGGGCGTGGCCTGATGCCGACCTAGGAGGACGTGCACCGCGGAGCTCCCGGGACCTGGCACCCTATCACCCTTCCCAGGCAGCCATCCTTACCTGTACCCCCTCCCAGTCTGCTCCCCGGTGCCGCGGGTACTTGCCCCCATACTCCGGTGGCGGTATCGCGGCGGTCACCGGCTCCGTGAGGTCCCCTCCAGCACTTCACCTCCTGCGGCCTTCCACGTGTCCCGCGCGGCGGCGGGACCATAGCCGCCCGGCATCGCGGCTGTATACCGGAGAGGTGCTGAATACCGGGGAGGGAACCCCCCCCCCCCGTGCTGTGCCGCCGACCCGCTGTGCTGCTGACCTGGGGGATCGTGGCAGCGCTCCAGCCAGCCCTGTATCCGGCCGGAGGCGCCATCTTACTGGACTCCCCTGCGCTGCCTGAGGCCTAGGCGCGCAGGGTTAACCCTGTCACTGCCGGACTGCAGCCAGGAATAAGGTAGGGAAGTAATTCCCCTGCTACTGCCCTCCTCTCACCTGGGGACCCCAAGCTGTGCAGCCCACCATACTCCCAGTGACCCCCTGCTCCTGGGTTTTGTTTTATATTAACCCTTGCAGTGCCGCTGCAATAGTCCACGTGGGTTTGGACTGTATCTCTGCTAATTACTGGACGCTAGGCTCCTCGATTGTTTATCACTGGCCCCCTCTGTCCAGACGCCATGGGTAACCGGAGGAGGACGGCTAAATTGCAAAAAGCGGCGTCCGGGGTGTCTGCGCCTCCATCGGATGATGAATCCATCCATGAAGATCCTCCATTCCAGTCCCTGGAACCCCTGGATGCGCAGGAATGCTCCACATCACAAGCCGTTCTTGCACAGATACAGTCAAACGCTGCAAAAAAATTGGGGAGATTCTCCCGCACACAGCCCTGCTCTCCTCAGGGGTCCCCAAACTCCTCTCCCTCCCTCTTTGAAGGCTCCCAGAGCCCGCCGCAGCTTGTAAGTTATGAGGAGGGCGCTGATCCGCCTGACGTGGCCACTGAACTGGACCGCAAATTTGCAGAGGTGCTGGCGGCCATTAATGGGTGCCAATCCAAACTGGTTACCAAGGTGGATGAGCTGCGACAAGACTTTGTTCTTTTAAGACACGATGTTCACAAAGCCAAAGAGCGAATAACAGAAACTGAACGCAGAATATCTGAAGTGGAGGATGTCCAGAGGCCTATGCCGACACAGATAAGAGAGCTTCAGCGCCAAATGTCTGCTTCCATCGACAGAGCTGATGACCTCGAAAACCGCCTGCGACGGAACAACGTCAGAGTGGTTGGCCTCCCCGAAAAAGTGGAGGGGTCTGACCCGGTATCCTTTTTTGAAAATTGGCTCAAAAATATGCTGCCTGCAGATACCTTCTCCCCGTTCTTCACAGTAGAAAGGGCCCATCGTGTGCCATTCCGCCCTGGCCCCCCAGGGGGCAATCCAAGACCCTTCCTGGCCCGGCTGCTGCACTTTAGGGACAGGGACTCTATCCTCAGGGCTGTCCGTACCAAGGGAGAAATTCTCTATGCCAACAGCAGAGTGTCCTTCTACCCTGATTTCTCTGCATCCGTCAGGAAACAGCGAGCACAATTCACCGAGGTCCGTGCCCGTCTCCGTGACAAGGGGTATAAATACTCCATGATGTACCCTGCCAAGCTCCGAATAGTGGATGGTCAGAAGACTCGATTCTTCACTTGCCCAACCGAAGCACTTCACTGGGCTGATGCAGCTCCACGGGCTCCAGCTGCAAGGCCCGCACCTCCTGAGTGACTGGACTCACATATCCTTTTGTCTGATGTGCAGTGACTGTGCTGGACTTGGTCCTGAGTGGTTATCCAGGGGTCCCAAATCACTGTTACAGTATTCTAATATTTGTTTACACTTTACGTGCCTCACAAATGTACCCTGTGATTGATTTGCGCATTCTTCTTGGTCATCTTGACCAGTGCGCCATTTATGGCACTCCATTCTCTCCCTCCCTCCCTCCTCCCCCCCCCCCCCTTCCCACCTCCCCCTACCATTACCTCCCCCTACCATTACCTCCTTGCGTCTTCCTTCTTCCCCCCCCCCCCCCTCCCCTATTTCCTCTTGGTTCTTTCTAAATATGGCTGCCTAATAACCTCCTGATCATCTATTCCTTAAGGGTTGAAGGTCCCGGGACAAATGGTGTAGGTTTGTCTTGAGTTAGGGACCACTGTTCTACTATTTGACTGTTAGTGGGTATAGGTCTACACTACTGCTGTTAGGGTGTTAGACAGGGGGTTTGTATTCTTGGGATTGTTAGTTCAGTTCTGTTATATTTGTTATGCTCACTGTTGTCTGTCTGTCTATGTCTTTGTGGTATGAAAGGATGAATGCTTGGTTGCTCACGTCTCCTTCCCCACACCCCTTTCCCTTCCGCTAAGATGTCTTCACTTAAGGTAATGAGCTGGAATGTGAGGGGACTTAACTCCAAATTCAAGAGGGCCCTGATGTTAGACGTCATTAAGCGTCAGGCCCCCCATATTGTATGTATCCAAGAGACACACCTTACGGGTCAGAAGGTCCTCTCCCTGAAGCGGGCCTGGGTGGCTAGAGGTTACCATTCCTCCTACTCTGTTTACGCCAGGGGAGTATCCATACTCATATCCAAAGCGCTTCCCATAGAGGTCATACAGGTAGCACCGGATCACTTTGGCCGTTTTGTGATCGTACATTGCGCCTTGTGGGGCTTTACCTTTACTATTGCGTCTATTTATGTCCCACCTCCCTTTGATCCAGCAGTATTGCATCTAATATCCAGTAAGCTGGCTGCTATGCCTCCAAGCCCGTTACTCTGTATTGGTGATTTCAATGCCGTCCCTAATCCCTCCTTGGATCGTACAAGTGGTCTGGACACAGGCTCGGTCCGTCTGAACGAGTGGCTCACCTCTCTAGACCTCGCCGATGTTTGGCGTAGTAAACACCCTCAAGAGAGAGAATATTCATTTTATTCCTCTGTTCATAAGAGCTTCTCTCGGATTGATCTGGCCTTTGTCTCCCCCGATATGATGCAGCACGTTGACCAGATATCCTATTGCCCGCGCAGTGCGTCAGACCACTCCGCCTTGTTCATTAGTCTCCTTATAGGCCCTCCCAGCGACTCCCGCTTATGGCGCCTGCACCCGGCTTGGCTCCTGTCCCCAGCGGTCCAGAGTACTGTTAGGGCAGCGCACAGCGAGTTCTGGGATGTACACTCAACCCATCCTGATCCCCTTCTAGTCTGGGACTCGTACAAGTCCTCGGTGCGGGGGGCATTCATGTCGGGGGTAGCTGGCCATAGGAAGTCCTTGAATGCCCAGGAGGAAAGGCTGACGGCTGTACTGGTGACTGCAGAAAAGGATTATCTAGAGAAACCTACTCCGGGGAATAAAAAGACTTGGCTCAGGCGCAGAGGAACCATCTAGCTGTAGTGAAGGAGCGCACCAGCAAACGCCTGCTAGCCAGGGAAGCGTCCATCTTTGAATTTGGAGATAAAAACGGGAAGCTGCTTGCGTATTTATCGCGGGCTGAACGCCCCTGTGCTTCCGTTCCCTCTATTGTTGATGGTAACGGAGCATTGATCACAGAACCCCGGGCCATTAACTTGGTATTTCATGAATACTATTCTTCTCTTTACAGCTCCAGATTGTCCGCCTCTTCCGTCGAGATTTCCGGATTCCTTGACAGTCTTCCACTTTGGAGGCTCACACAGGCACAGTCATCGGAGCTTGATGCTCCGCTCTCGGCAGAGGAGGTGGAACTGGCCATCCAATCGTTGCCCCCCGGTAAGACACCTGGACTTGATGGGCTGGGAGGTGAGTGGTATAGGGATAACTGTGAGACTCTGGTCCCCCTTCTCCTCAGCCTATACTCCGATGCGCTTGATAGTGGTTCCCTCCCCGACTCCATGCGAGAGGCCCTTATTGTAGTTCTTCCTAAGCCTGGCAAGGATCCCCTGCTTCCTGACTCATACCGCCCAATTTCCCTCCTAAATTCAGATGTTAAAATACTAGCAAAAATTCTGGCAACAAGGCTTAACAAAGTAATACTATCATTGGTTCACCCGGACCAGACAGGCTTTATGCCTGGGAGGGGAACTGACATAAATATACAAAGACTACACCTGAACATTGCAGAGGCAGAGCGGTCTCCAGACCCTGGGTTTATATTATCCTTAGACAATTGTAAGGCGTTTGATTCTGTGGAGTGGCCCTATTTGTGGACCCTTTTGCCTAGAATGGGTTTTGGCCCTCGATTTACAGCATTGGTTAAGCTACTGTATAACGATCCCAAGGCTAGGGTGCGGACCAACCTTAACATCTCACCTACTCTCCCTATGGCCAGGGGCACTAGACAGGGTTGCCCACTATCTCCCCTCCTCTTCGCACTCGCCATTGAGCCCCTTGCTGTGGCGATCCGCCACTCTGAGGGCATTAAGGGCATAACTAGAGGTACTATTATTGAAAAGGTATCTCTCTATGCCGATGATACACTTGTATACCTTGGGGATGTGGGCCCCTCTCTGGAATCCCTTCTGGCCCTGATAGAACGTTATGGGGGGTTCTCAGGCCTTCGGGTTAACTGGGACAAATCGGCCCTATTTCCCTTATCTGAGGTAGGGGTACACTCCCTCCCCGTCCCAGTCCGGGTGGTGTCCACCTTTAAATATCTGGGAGTCCAGGTGTCACGCAAGGTCCAGGCATTTACGGAGTTAAACATTACACCCCTGATAGTTGCAACGGAATCGCGCCTAAAAGCCTGGTCCACTCTCCCCTTGTCTTTGTACGGGCGTATTAATATATTTAAAATGATTTTTCTCCCAAAATTTCTATACCTTTTCCATGCCTGCCCTATACTACTTCCTAAGAGTCTGTTTAAACGCTTGGACGGCATTCTCAGGTCCTTCTACTGGCAGAGTAGTGCCCCGCGATTCAGTCTAGCGCTGCTTCAGGCTCCCAAGTCTAGGGGTGGACTGGCTGCCCCGGATCTGTATCTTTATTACCTGGCTTCCCAGCTAGTATATGCCCAGTGGTGGATAGATATAGACATGGGTAATGCAGCTACTGCACTGGCTGGTGCCCTGGTAGGTTCCTACGAGGCCCTTACAAACCTGCTGTACAGGTATAAGTCCCCATCTGATACCCCACTTCCCCTACGTACGGTAGCGGTGTGCTGGCGTAGGGCACAATCCCTGGTAGAGCCGAGCAGCTCTCCCCCCCTCTCGCCTAGGACTCCATTGTGGCTCAATCCGTGGCTCTCTCACTTCCTCTCCCTCCCAGGCTGGACAATGTGGGGGGCAGCAGGGGTGAAATTTGTAGGCCAGCTCTTATCCCCGGAAGCAGAGTTACTCAGCTTTAACGAGATAAGGGAGAGACATACTGTACCCAATACGGCCAGCTTCCATTACACGCAACTGCGACACGCATTCAAAGCCCAATTCGGCTCCTTCAGCCTGACAGTGAAATTCTCCAAACTAGAGACTCTGATGAGTACCCCGGACCTCCCTAAGCCACTCACTCAGTGCTATGCTCTCCTACAAGAGCAAAAGTCCAGACCGTTTGATAGAGCCTGTGAACGCTGGAGTCAGGATATCCCTGACCTGTCAGATGATGACTGGAGGGAGGTCGAACTGTCCTACTTCACATCTGTAGTGAGTGCGAGGGACTTCCTGATCCAATCTAAATTCCTCCATAGAGTATACTTCACCCCTGCTAGACTATTTCGCATGGGAGCAATGCCTAATGATCTTTGCTTTCGCTGTCAGGCTGAAGTCGGATCCTTCCTGCATTGTGTCTGGTCCTGCCCTAGGGTCCATGTCTTCTGGTCCGAAGTGCTGGAGTTCCTTAATTTACACTTTGATTTCCCACGCTTACTATCTCCCTCTGTGTGTCTCCTCGGCATCATAAATGAAGTTGTCAATGGCCACTATGACAAAATTTTCTTTAGGTTTGTCCTATACTACGCCCGAAAAGTGGTGGTGATGACCTGGAAGGACCAGGAGCCCCCTCCATTAAAAAGATGGATACTACTCATTAATAGTGTCATTCCCCACTACCGGTCCCTGTATACCAACAGGAAGTGTCCCCAGAAGTTTGACCGCATCTGGTCCAGATGGTGCGCGACTCCCCATACAGCCTTATAATCACATGTGATTTATATTCCTCTCCATGATGAAGGAGACTGAGCGTGCTGGTGTGTGTGTGTGTGTGTGACTGATTGTCTACGTGTCAATAGTTATTTGTGTTGTATCAAGATGTCTGGCTGCAGTATCCTGCTGTTATCTACTATGTAATATCCCTCAGGTAGTTTTGAAACGCAGTAAGAACCTGACTGTTACCATGGCTGTTGTATAATAATCCTGTATTGGGGGGAAGGAAATATGTGACAGACAATCTTGATTTCTGGTTTTGTTTATTATGTTTGTATAAAAATTCAAAAACTGCAAAAATAAATACTTTTAAAAAAAAAAAAATATATAGATGTGTGTTGGGGGATGTATATATATATATATAGATGTGTGTTGGGGGGTGTATATATATATATATAGATGTGTGTTGGGGGGGTGTATATATATATATATATATATAGATGTGAGTTGGGGGGTGTATATATATATAGATGTGAGTTGGGGGTATATATATCTATATATAGATGTGTGTTGGGGGGTGTATATATATATATAGATGTGTGTTGGGGGTGTATATATATATAGATGTGAGTTGGAGATATATATATATATATATATATATATATATATAGATGTGTGTTGGGGGGTGTATATATATATAGATGTGAGTTGGAGATATATATATATATATATATATATATATATATAGATGTGTGTTGGGGGGTGTATATATATATAGATGTGAGTTGGAGATATATATATATATATATATATATATATATATATATATATATATATATATAGATGTGTGTTGGGGGGTATATATATATATATATAGATGTGTGTTGGGGGGTGTATATATATATATATATAGATGTGTGTTGGGGGGTGTATATATATATAGATGTGAGTTGGAGATATATATATATATATATATATATATATATAGATGTGTGTTGGGGGGTGTATATATATATATATAGATGTGAGTTGGGGGTATATATATATATATATATAGATGTGTGTTGGGGGTGTATATATATATAGATGTGTGTTGGGGGGTGTATATATATATATATATATATAGATGTGAGTTGGGGGTGTATATATATATATATAGATGTGTGTTGGGGGGTATATATATATATATATAGATGTGAGTTGGGGGTGTATATATATATATATAGATGTGTGTTGGGGGGTGTATATATATATAGATGTGTGTTGGGGGGTGTATATATATAGATATATATATAGATGTGTGTTGGGGGGTGTATATATATATATATAGATGTGTGTTGGGGGTGTATATATATATATATATAGATGTGTGTTGGGGGGTGTATATATATATATATATATACATATATAGATGTGTGTTGGGGGGTGTATATATATATATATATATATATATATAGATGTGTGCTGGGGGTGTATATATATATATATATATATAGATGTGAGTTGGGGGGTGTATATATATATATATAGATGTGAGTTGGGGGTGTATATATATATATATAGATGTGAGTTGGGGGGTGTATATATATATAGATGTGAGTTGGGGGGTGTATATATATATATATAGATGTGTGTTGGGGGTGATATATATATATAGATGTGTGTTGGGGGGTGTATATATATATATATATATATATATAGATGTGTGTTGGGGGGTGTATATATATATATAGATGTGTGTTGGGGGGTGTATATATATATATATATAGATGTGTGTTGGGGGGTGTATATATTTATAGATGTGTGTTGGGGGTGTATATAGATATAGATGTGTGCTGAGGGGTGTATATATATATAGATGTGAGTTGGGGGTGTATATATATATATATATATATATAGATGTGTGTTGGGGGGTGTATATTTATATAGATGTGTGTTGGGGGGTGTATATATATACACTCACCGGCCACTTTATTAGGTACACCTGTCCAACTGCTCGTTAACACTTAATTTCTACTCAACCAATCACATGGCGGCAACTCAGTGCATTTAGGCATGTAGACATGGTCAAGACAATCTCCTGCAGTTCTCCCGAGCATCAGTATGGGGAAGAAAGGTGATTTGTGGCCTTTGAACGTGGCATGGTTGTTGGTGCCAGAAGGGCTGGTCTGAGTATTTCAGAAACTGCTGATCTACTGGGATTTTCACGCACAACCATCTCTAGGGTTTACAGAGAATGGTCCGAAAAAGAAAAAACATCCAGTGAGCGGCAGTTCTGTGGGCGGAAATGCCTTGTTGGTGCCAGAGGTCAGAGGAGAATGGGCAGACTGGTTCGAGCTGATCGAAAGGCAACAGTGACTCAAATCGCCACCTGTTACAACCAAGGTAGGCAGATGAGCATCTCTGAATGCACAGTACATCCAACTTTGAGGCAGATGGGCTACAGCAGCAGAAGGCCACACCGGGTGCCACTCCTTTCAGCTAAGAACAGGAAACTGAGGCTACAATTTGCACAAGCTCATCAAAATTGGACAGTAGAAGATTGGAAAAACGTTGCCTGGTCTGATGAGACTTGATTTCTGCTGCGACATTCGGATGGTAGGGTCAGAATTTGGCGTCAACAACATGAAAGCATGGATCCATCCTGCCTTGTATCAGCGGCTCAGGCTGGTGGTGGTGGTGTCATGGATCCATCCTGCCTTGTATCAGCGGCTCAGGCTGGTGGTGGTGGTGTCATGGATCCATCCTGCCTTGTATCAGCGGCTCAGGCTGGTGGTGGTGGTGTCATGGTGTCTTTGGGCCCCTTGGTACAACGCCACAGCCTACCTGAGTATTGTTGCTGACCATGTCCATCCCTTTATGAGCACAATGTACCCTGTAACATCTGATGGCTACTTTCAGCAGGATAATGCGCCATGTCATAAAGCTGGAATCATCTCACACTGGTTTCTTGAACATGACAATGAGGTCACTGGACACAAATGGCCTCCACAGTCACCAGATCTCAATCCAATAGAGCATCTTTGGGATGTGGTGGAACGGGAGATTCGCATCATGGATGTGCAGCCGACAAATCTGCGGCAACTGTGTGATGCCATCATGTCAATATGGAGCAAAATCTCTGAGGAGCTTCCAGCATCTTGTTGTATCTATGCCATGAAGAATTGAGGCAGTTCTGAAGGCAAAAGGGGGTCCAACCCGTTACTAACATGGTGCACCTAATAAAGTGGCCGGTGAGTGTATATATATATAACAGAAAAAAGAATGACAGCACTCCGAGACTTGTGGGTAAAAAGCTTTGTGCTAGTTTATTCATACATGTGTCCAAACACAACGTTTCGGCTCCTTAGACCTGAAACCTTCTTCAAGTGAGGTGTACATAGCAATGTGAACATATATAGTAATTACAAAGGAAGTGACATCATATCTGCGGTCATGTGATCAATATTTTGAAAATCTAGTTATACATATATAATATAATTGCATCACTACAGCAATGTGATACCATAAAGTGCAATAGTGCATACAGTTTTAAAAGGATCGATCGCTTACCCAAGGATCAGTACCCAATTATGCAAATGTCACCGGCGTCCTGCCTGTGACACTGCGCATGTCAGTGATCATGTGACTGCCAAGACTGGTGATCATGTGATCGGAACAACAGGCGCGCATACGCACGAGTGTGCGCCAAACTACGGCGCCATTTTGGAAGAGGGAAAACCGCAAGGTAATGCCAGAAAGTTTTGTATGAATACATAATTAGGGAGAAGGCGCTGAGTTTCCACGGACCAAGGTGTGTATAGCTCTAAACAAAAGCCACTATATCGCAGCTTAGTTAACGGCATCTACCCAACCCATAGCAACCTTTCAGGAGTATATCCCACGGGTGCAAATTTTGGGTCTGGTAGTCACTCCTATTCTGGTCACATAAATGAAACTATTTGCACCACATAATGTAAGCGGTCCCCCAACAAACAATTGTAAAGACAAACGTCACAGATCACTGATTATTAACGCATATAAATTCTGATCCTTATGGTAATCAGCGAAGATCATATCTTCAAATGTGAAGTGACAATCAAGTGCTTGTAGTGGTATGGTAACGATATCTAAAAGAAAGAGAAAAACAGAGTAAATATTTGACTTGAATATACGTAATAATAATAAAGTGGACCTATAGTCCGCATAATACACCAATGTTAATATGATTTAGATTGAGGGGATCCAAACCTTGATGGGGTGATGCCCATCCCTAAGTAATATCAGTAATCCTTAATTCGACGTTGAGGCCTTTGGGTTTTAAAGTGTCTAGTCTATGGATCCATTCCAATTCTTTTCTACGTAATTCTGAGACCTGTCGCCACCCAATCTATGTGGTTTGACGTAATTGGAATTCTGTATGTTTTGCCTGACTTACCAGTCTCAAAACATTGTGTGGAGGCGAAACATACAGAATTCCAATTACGTCAAACCACATAGATTGGGTGGCGACAGGTCTCAGAATTACGTAGAAAAGAATTGGAATGGATCCATAGACTAGACACTTTAAAACCCAAAGGCCTCAACGTCGAATTTAGGATTACTGATATTACTTAGGGATGGGCATCACCCCATCAAGGTTTGGATCCCCTCAATCTAAATCAGATTAACATTGGTGTATTATGCGGACTATAGGTCCACTTTATTATTATTACGTATATTCAAGTCAAATATTTACTCTGTTTTTCTCTTTCTTTTAGATATCGTTACCATACCACTACAAGCACTTGATTGTCACTTCACATTTGAAGATATGATCTTCGCTGATTACCATAAGGATCAGAATTTATATGCGTTAATAATCAGTGATCTGTGACGTTTGTCTTTACAATTGTTTGTTGGGGGACCGCTTACATTATGTGGTGCAAATAGTTTCATTTAGTGACTACCAGACCCAAAATTTGCACCCGTGGGATATACTCCTGAAAGGTTGCTATGGGTTGGGTAGATGCCGTTAACTAAGCTGGGATATAGTGGCTTTTGTTTAGAGCTATACACACCTTGGTCCGTGGAAACTCAGCGCCTTCTCCCTAATTATGTATTCATACAAAACTTTCTGGCATTACATTGCGGTTTTCCCTCTTCCAAAATGGTGCCGTAGTTTGGCGCACACTTGTGTGCACGCGCGCCTGTTGTTCCGATCACATGATCACCAGTCTTGGCAGTCACATGATCACTGACATGCGCAGTGTCACAGGCAGGACGCCGGTGACACTTGCATAATTGGGTACTGATCCTTGGGTAAGCGATCGATCCTTTTAAAACTGTTTGCACTATTGCACTTTATGGAATCACATTGCTGTAGTGATGCAATTATATTATATATGTATAACTAGATTTTCAAAATATTGATCACATGACCGCAGATATGATGTCACTTCCTTTGTAATTACTATATATGTTCACATTGCTATGTACACCTCACTTGAAGAAGGCTCCAGGTCTAAGGAGCCGAAACGTTGTGTTTGGACACATGTGTGAATAAACTAGCACAGAGCTTTTTACCCACAAGTCTCGGAGTGCTGCCATCCCTTTTTCTGTTACCTGTGGATGAATCTTGGCCAAGGTTCTGGGAGTGTGCACCTGAGCGGATCAACAATTACCTGAGTACCGCCTCTTCCTTCATCTTTTTGCTATATATGTGTGTTGGGGGGTGTATATATATATATAGATGTGTGTTGGGGGGTTGTATATATATAGATGTGTGTTGGGGGGTGTATATATATATAGATGTGTGTTGGGGGGTTGTATATATATAGATGTGTGTTGGGGGGTGTATATATATATATAAATGTGTGTTGGGGTGTGTATATATATATATATATATATATATAGATGTGTGTTGGGGGGTTGTATATATATAGATGTGTGTTGTGGGGTGTATATATATTTATATATAGATGTGTGTTATGGGGTATATATATATATATATATATATATATGTGCATTGGGGGTGTATATATATATATAGGTGTGTTGGGGGGTTGAATATATATATATATATATATATATATATATATATATATATATATATATATATATACTGGCAGTCCCCGGGTTACATACAAGATAGGGTCTGTAGGTTTGTTCTTAAGTTGCGTTTGTATGTAAGTTGGAACTGTATATTTTATCATTGTATTCCCAGCCAGAACTTTTTTGGTCTCTGTGACAATTGGATTTTGAAAATGTTGGGTTGTCATAAGAATCAGGATTAACACTAAAGCTTCATTACAGACGCCTGTGATAACTGTTACAGCTGATCATTGTAGCCTGGGACTAAAGTTCAATAAATTACCAACATCCAGAGGTCCGTTTGTAACTAGGGGCCGTATGTAAGTCGAGTGTTCTTAAGTAGGGGACCGCCTGTATATATATATAGATGTGTGTTGGGGTGTATATATATATATATATAGATGTGTGTGTGGGGGGGTATATATATATATATATATATGTGTGTGTTGGGGGTGTATATATATATATAGATGTGTGTTGGGGGTGTATATATATATAGATGTGTGTTGGGGGTGTATATTATCGAAAATTTTGGTTTCCTTTAGTCCGTAGGCAGCACTGAATGGGTTAAGTCTCACATCCTCCTATTGGACAGAAGATAACAATAAATTAGCAATAGAGATTGGCAGGCTGACTCCCTATAAAATACCCCTGAGCCAATGAACACACGTGTTTTCTTATGCAGCAATAAGTACTTTTTATTGGGGGGGATCTTTGTGCTGCCTACGGACTACAGGAAACCAAAATTTCGGTGGGCAAATTTCGATATTCCTGGTCGTCCTACCGCAGCACTGAATGGGACTTGAAAAGCAGTAGAACATAAGGAGCGGGTTACTTCGAGGCAGCCGAACAAACTACACTCTTGCCGAAGGCCGAGCCTACCCCGGGGCCCACATTGAGCCTATAGTGCCTGATGAAGGTTGAAGGACCCGGCCATACTGCCGCCTTGCATATCTGATCCAAGGATATATGGGCTATTTCCGCCCAGGATGCAGCCGTTGACCTCGTTGAATGCGCTTTCAAATTAAGAGGAGATGAAAGGCCTTCTAGATCATAACAACTGGAAATTGTATCTTTAACCCCTTAAGGACGCAGGGTTTTTCGCCTCATTTCTCGCTCTCCAACTTCAAAAATCCATAACTTTTTCATTTTTCCGTGTACAGACCTGTGTGAGGGCTTATTTTGTGCGTAACAAATTTTACTTTCCCGTAATGTTATTTATTTTAACATGCCGTGTACTGCGAAGCTGAAAAAAAATTCCAAATGTGGAAAAATTGAAAAAAAAACGCACGTGCGTCACGTTCTTGTGGGCTCAGTTTTTACGACTTTCACTCTTCGCTCCAAATAACACGCCTACTTTATTCTTTGGTTCGGTGCGATCGCGGTGATACCAAATTTATACAGGTTTTATTGTGTTTTAATACATTTTCAAAAATTAAACGAATGTGTACAAAAAAGAAAAAAAATTTTTTGCCATCTTCTGACGCTAATAACTTTTTCATACTTTGGCGCACGGAAATGTGTGAGGGGTCATTTTTTGCGAAATGAGGCGACGTTTTCATTGCTACCGTTTTGAGGTCTGTGCGACATTTTGATCATTTTTTATTTCATTTTTTATGTTATGTAAAAAGGTGTAAAAGTCGCATTTCGGACATTTGGGCGCCATTTCCCGCCTCGGAGGTCACCGCCGGCCGTAACCGTTTTTATATTTTGATAGATCGGGCATTTTGGGACGCGGCGATACCTAATATGTCTGTGATTTTTACTGTTTGTTATGTTTTATATCCGTTCTAGGGAAAGGGGGGTGATTTGAACTTTTAATATTTTATTAATTTTTTTTATTTTTTAAACTTTTTTTTTTCTTTTTTTTTTCACTATCTTTTAGACCATCTAGGGTACATTAACCCTAGATGGTCAGATCGCTGCTACCATATACTGCAATACTTCTGTATTGCAATATATGGCATTTTTGCAGCACATTCATTACAATGAGCCACTGGCTCATTGTAACGAATATGCAGCTGCCAGATAGCCTCGTGTCAAGAGAAGACACGAGGCTACCATGGCAACTGATCGCCACCCCCCGATGACGTTCGGGGGCGTGGCGATCAAAAAAAAGATGGCGGCGCCCACGCGCCGCCGTCTTTTAAACGCCGCCTGCGACTTTGCAGGCGGCGTTTAGGGGGTTAATAGCCGCGATCGGTGCAAGCACCGACCGCGGTTATTAGCGGTGGGGGTTTTATGCATTTTGCAAAAACCCCCACCTTTGTATGAAGAGGACTCAGCCCGTGAGCCCTCTTCATACACTCCTTATACCTCTGCGCCGTAGAGCTACGGCGCAGAGCGTTAAGGAGTTAATCCATCTGGCTAGGGTAGACTTACTAGCCCGTTTTCCCTTATTAGGACCTCTGAACTGTGAGAACAGGGCTTCAGATTCCCTAAAAACTTCTGCCCTCTGGAGATAAGCGAGAACTGATCTCTTCACATCCAGGGCTTGAAGCTTTGCTTGCTCTTCTTCTGGGGCATCTGTACCCAGGACAGGAAGGAAGATCTTTTGATTTAAAGCTGATTGAGAAGGTATTTTGGCAGAAAACCCGGCATTGTACGAAGAATTATGCAGTCTTCCATGACTCTCAGATACGGTTCCTTACAGGAGAAGGCTTGGATTTCACTAATCCTCCTTGCAGAACAAATAGCCACCAGGAAAACAGTCTTCCAGGAGAGAAGATGCAGAGGGATATCTGAGATTGGTTTGAATGGTTCTTGACATAAATGCTTTAAAACAATAGAAAGATCCCATGACGGTAGAGGTGACATAACTGTAGGCTTTACCTTCTTCAGACCCCTGAAGAATCTCCTGACCAACAGGTTCTCAGAGAAGATTCTGCCTAAGGAAGAATTAATGGCGGTAAAATGGACTTTCAGTGTATTAAACTTCAGGCCTTTCTTTAAGCCATCCTGCAGAAATTGAAGGAGGGAAGGAACATGAGTAGAAGAAGCTCTTCCTGATAAGCACCATTGCTTATAGATTCCCCAGACACGTGGGTAGACTTTTAACGTCTTCGGCTTCCTAGAGGCCGCCAATGTGTCAATAACTTCATCCGAAAACCCCGACCTTCTTAGATTCCCCCTTTCAGCTTCCAGGCCACCAGATGGAGAGGTGCTGGGTTGGGGTGAAGGAACCCGTTCTGGAGTAGCAAGTCCTTCCGGGGAGGGAGAAACCAGAATTCCCCTTTTGACAATGACAGGAGAAGAGTAGAGATGAGCGAGCACTAAAATGCTCGGGTACTCGTTATTCGAGACGAACTTTTCCCGATGCTCGAGTGCTCGTCTCGAATAACGAGCCCCATTGAAGTCAATGGGAGACTCGAGCATTTTTCAAGGGGACCAAGGCTCTGCACAGGGAAGCTTGGCCAAACACCTGGGAACCTCAGAAAAGGATGGAAACACCACGGAAATGGACAGGAAACAGCAGGGGCAGCATGCATGGATGCCTCTGAGGCTGCTTAATCGCACCATTATGCCAAAATTATGGGCAACAGCATGGCCATGACAGAGTGAACGAATGAGGCTAGATAGCATCTAAAACATGCAATAATTGACCCTGACATTATAGGGGACGGCATGCAGAGGCAGCGGCAGCAGCAGCAGGCTAGAGAGTGTCATGGCGACATACCCTAAATGGACTCAGGCTTCACCAAAGGAGGTGAGCAAGAAGCGCTGAAATGATTTCCTATGTGAACAAAAGGTTGACGGTATATTTAGTCGATAACACAGCATGGTGGCGACATAGTGACCAAGTTCCATAACGTATCTGGTGAAACACCCGAAAAATGAGCCTGACACAGCTCTTTTGATAAGGGGACGTCATGTGGAGGCAGCCATGGAGACGACTTCCATGATTAAGAGCGACAGTATGGGGCATTCATATTGCACTGCTATGATTGCAACTTCAGGTCTCCAGCATGGCGGCGACAGATGGGCCGAGTTCCACTATGTATCTGGTGAAACACCTGAAAATTCTGCCTGACACAGCCCGTTTGATAAGGGGATGATGTGCTGCATATCCTCTCGTGCTCCAGCGTCTGGGGTATAGAGAGTTGAAATGAGACATTGGTGGACGCTGTGGAGGATCGTGGAGGCAAAATGGACAGGAAACAGCAGGGGCAGCATGCATGGATGCCTCTGAGGCTGCCTAATCTTGGGATGGAGCTGGCGGTCCACTGCCAGGCGAGATTTCACCTGTCCAAGCCCCTGTCTCTCGGCTCCTCCCCACCCAAAATGGGCCTGAGGGCCAGAAGCGTTTACTTTGAAAAAATTATAATTTTCAAAGCAGGCCGGGTCGTTTGAATATTTCACCTAGGAATAATGGAATAGCATAGTGGTTCTATTTTTAATTGTTTTTACGGAAATGGTTCAATGATTAAGAGCGACAGTATGGGGCATCCATATTGCGCTGCTATGATTGCAACTTCAGATCTCCAGCATGGCGGCGACAGATGGGCCGAGTTCCACTATGTATCTGGTGAAACACCTGAAAATTCTGCCTGACACAGCTCGTTTGATAAGGGGACGATGTATGGAGGCAGTGAACTAGTAGTAGATTAAAGGTGCTGCAGTTAAAACTATGTTAGTTGGATCTTGGGATGGAGCTGGCGCTCCGCTGCCAGGCGAGCTTTCGCCTATCCAAGCCCCTCTCTCTCGGCTACTCCCCAAACAGCACTTCTTAGAACCTTTTGTATAAGGTCAAGTGTAGTAGCATTCTTATAAGTTTGGGATATGGCGGGTGAGGGGAATGTAAACAGATGCGCAAGAAGCGCTGAAATAATATCGGAAAATGATAAAAGTTTGCCAGTATATTTTGTGGATTACACAGCAGGGTGGCGACAAAGTTAACAAGTTTGATGTGGAAGCCATGAAAACAACCCAAAATTCTGCCTGACACAGCTTGTTTGATAAGGGGACCATGTATGGAGGCAGTGAACTAGTAGTAGATTAAAGGTGCTGCAGTTAAAACTATGTTAGTTGGATCTTGAGATGGAGCTGGCACTCCGCTGCAAGGCGAGCTTTCGCCTATCCAAGCCCCTGTCTCTCGGCTCCTCCCCAAACAGCACTTCTAAGAACCTTTTGTATAATATCAAGTGTAGTAGTGTTCTTATAAGTTTGGGCTATGGCGGGTGAGGGGAATGTAAACAGATGCGCAAGAAGCGCTGAAATAATATCGGTAAATGATAAAAGTTTGCCAGTATATTTTGTGGATTTCACAGCAGGGTGGCGACAAAGTTAACAAGTTTGATGTGGAATCCATGAAAACAACCCAAAATTCTGCCTGACACAGTTCGTTTGATAAGGAGACCATGTATGGAGGCAGCTATATGGACGACTTTTGGAGGCAGCTATGGCGATGACGTGTGGAGGTAGCAATGGAGACAACGTGTGGAGCCAGCTAAAAAGACGACATGTGGAGGCTGCTATGGAGACAATTTAATTTGGATAGTGCCTGTATGTGGCAGTCCAAAAAAGTTTTCAAACCAGAGGAGCAGGTAGGTGGTCCTCCAGAAAAATTAAATATATTGAGTGCCTGTATGTGGCACTCCCAAAAATTGATTAAAACAGAGGACCGGGTAGGTGGCCCTCCAGAAAAATTAAATACATAGAGTACTATAGCTAGAGCCAGTTGGCCCTGGCAAAAAATAGCCAGTTTCCTCTGCTTTAGTGTACAAAGAGGAGAAGGAGGACAATGAGGAGGAGGAGTGCATACATTATTCAGGTTGAGCTTCTTTCACCTGGTGGAGAATAAAAATCCGGAAAAATCCAGGCTTTATTCATCTTGATAAGCGTCAGCCTGTCAGCGCTGTCAGTCGACAGGCGTGTACGCTTATCGGTGATGATGCCACCAGCTGCACTGAAAACCCGCTCGGACAACACGCTAGCGGCAGGGCAGGCAAGAACCTCCATGGCGTACAGCGCCAGTTCGTGCCACATGTCCAGCTTTGAAACCCAGTAGTTGTAGGGAGCTGTGTGATCATTTAGGACGATGGTATGGTCAGCTACGTACTCCCTCACCATCTTTCTGTAAAGATCAGCCCTACTCTGCTGAGACTGGGGACAGGTGACAGTGTCTTGCTGGGGTGAGCGTACCCCTGCCAGTGCTGGAAAAGCTGCCTGCTCGCCTACTCTCCCTCGCTACTTGTCCCGCAGAAGTACGCCCTCTGCCGCTAGCGCTGTCAGAAGGGAAATACTGTTTCAGCTTGTGCACCAGGGCCTGCTGGTAATCATGCATTCTCACACTCCTTTCCTCTCCAGGGATGAAAGTGGAAAGATTTTGCTTGTACCGTGGGTCCAGGAGAGTGAATACCCAGTAATCGGTGCTGGAATAAATTCTTTGAACGCGAGGGTCACGGGATAGGCAGCCTAGCATGAAATCTGCCATATGCGCCAGAGTCCCAACGCGCAAGAATTCACTCCCCTCACTGGCCTGACTGCCCATTTCCTCCTCCTCCAATTCCTCTTCTTCTGCCCATACACGCTGAACAGTGAAGGACTGAACAATGGTCCCCTCTTCTGTCTCGCCAACATTCTCCTCCTCTTCCTCCTCATCCTCCTCCACCTCCTCCGATATGCGCTGAGAAACAGACCTAAGGGTGCTTTGGCTATCAACAAGGGAATCTTCTTCCCCCGTCTCTTGTGACGAGCGCAAAGCTTCCGACTTTATGCTGACCAGAGAGTTTTTCAACAGGCCAAGCAGCGGGATGGTGAGGCTGATGATGGCGGCATCGCCACTGACCATCTGTGTTGACTCCTCAAAGTTACTCAGCACCTGACAGATATCAGACATCCACGTCCACTCCTCATTGTAGACTTGAGGAAGCTGACTGACCTGACTACCAGTTCTGGTGGAAGTTGACATCTGGCAGTCTACAATCGCTCTGCGCTGCTGGTAAACTCTGGATAACATGGTTAATGTTGAATTCCACCTCGTGGGCACGTCGCACAACAGTCGGTGAGCGGGCAGTTGGAGGCAGCGCTGCGCTGGCCTGAGAGTGGCAGCATCTGTGCTGGACTTCCTGAAATGCGCACAGATGCGGCACACCTTCGTGAGCAAATCAGACGGATTGGGGTATGTCTTGAGGAAACGCTGAACTATGAGATTTAACACGTGGGCCAAGCATGGCACATGTGTCAGTCTGCCGAGTTGCAGAGCCGCCACCAGGTTACGGCCGTTGTCACACACAACCATGCCTGGCTTCAGGTTCAGCGGTGCCAGCCACAGATTGGTTTGCGCCGTGATGCCCTGTAATAGCTCTTGGGCGGTGTGCCTTTTATCGCCTAGGCTCAGCAGCTTGAGCACCGCCTGCTGTCGCTTAGCGACGGCACTGCTGCTGTGCCTATAGCTACCGACTTATGGCGCCATGCCCACGGATGGTAATTCGGAGGAGGAGGTGGAGGAGGGGTGGGAGGAGGAGGAGGCATAGTAGGCCTTTGAGACCTGGACCGAGGTAGGCCCCGCAATCCTCGGCGTCGGCAGTATATGACCAGCCCCAGGGTCAGACTCGGTCCCAGCCTCCACCAAGTTAACCCAATGTGCCGTCAGCGATATATAGTGGCCCTGCCCGGCAGCACTCGTCCACGTGTCCTTGGTCAGGGCACGGATGATGTTCTCTGACACGTGCTTGTGCAGGGCTGGGACGGCACATCGGGAAAAGTAGTGGCGGCTGGGGACCGAATACCGAGGGGCGGCCGCCGCCATGAGGTTTCGAAAGGCCTCGGTCTCTACCAGCCTATAGGGCAGCATCTCCAGGCTAAGCAACTTGGAGATGTGGACGTTGAGGGCTTGGGCGTGTGGGTGGGTTGCGCTATACTTCCTTTTGCGCTCCAGCGACTGGGGTATGGAGAGCTGAACGCTGGTGGATGCTGTGGAGGATTGTGGAGGCGAAGATGGGGTTTTCGCACGGGAGGTGTTTGGGCCGGGGTCCTGGGCAGGGGGCTGACTAGCAGATGACACAGGGAAAGGAGCAGTGGTATGCCCGGCCGGAGGTGAACGGGCTTGGTGCCATTGAGTGGGGTGTTTAGCATTCATATGCCTGCGCATACTGGTGGTAGTTAAGCTAGTAGTTGTGGAACCCCTGCTGATCCTGGTTTGGCACAGGTTGCACACCACAGTCCGTCGGTCATCCGGTGTTTCTTTAAAG
This sequence comes from Engystomops pustulosus, assembly GCF_040894005.1. NCBI lineage: Eukaryota > Metazoa > Chordata > Amphibia > Anura > Leptodactylidae > Engystomops > Engystomops pustulosus. Next base: position 227,429,882 of record NC_092413.1, on the reverse strand, counting down.
AACCTCCAGACTTCTGAAAATCTAGCCCTCGCCACGGGAGCTTGACTACAGGAAACATTTGGTGCTGATGCACCTGCTCTGGCCCTGCCTCTCCGTCTGGCCCCACCACTGCCTCTTCCAACCTGTTCTGCTATAGGACTCGCCTCCGTCTCAGAAGCACTGTGTTCACCCGGCCTATCAACCCAGCTTGGGTCTGTCACCTCATCATCCTCCGATCCCTCAGTCTGCTCTCCCCTCGGACTTCCTGCCCTGACAACAACTTCATCACTGTCTGACAACCGTGTCTCCTCATCGTCCGAAACCTCTTTACACACTTCTTCCACTACGTCAATAATGTCATCATCACCCACAGACTGCGACCGGTGGAAAAGGGAAGGGTCCAGAAAACAGTTCCTCAAAGTACGCCGATTCAAATGCCAAATTTTGCTGGGAGGGGGCAGACTGGGGGGAAGGAGGCTGAGGTGAAGGAGCTGGAGGAGTGCTGATTTCGGTGACATGGGTGGACTCGTGGAAGACTGAATGGCTAGAAGCATTGTCCGCAATCCACGACATCACCTCTTCGCACTGTTCTGGTCTCAACAGTGCTCTACCACGAGTCCCTGTAACTTGAGACATGATAAACCTAGGGAGTGTAGCTCTGCGGCGTTCCCCTGCTCCCTCATCAGCAGGTGGTGTCTCACCCCGCCCAGAACCACGGCCTCTGACCCGTGCAGTAGTTGGACGCCCACGTCCACGCCCTCGTCCTCTACCCCTAGCCCTCGGGTTAAACATTTTCCAAATTAAAGTGTAAACTTTAAATTTTTTTTTTTGTGTGTTTATTTTTTTTATTTATTTATTTTTTTAAACAAAACGATGCTATCCTATTGCTATGGCTAGTTTCTAACCTACACTGACAGCACACAACTGGATTTTGAGTTATAAAAAGAAATAAAGGTAAGAAAAAATAAATCAGCAGACTCTGCCTATTTCAAATCAAACCCCAAATAAATTGTCCCACTTCGGTGTTTGAGGTGGATATGCGTGTCACTAAGAGCTAAACACAACGGTCGCAAGTCTCCCAGCAAATTCCTCACAATATGGTACTAGCTGCACTACTACTGCCAGCAAGCCCGGCCACAGGCAAACCAAAAAAAAGTAAAATAAAAAGTTATTGTAGGCCTAAGTAAGCCGTTGGGGTTCTCCTATGGCTATTTTCTAGCCTACACTGAAAGCACACTGCTTTGCAAGATTACTTTGAGCTATAAAAAGAAATAAAGGTAAAAAAAAAAAAATCAGCAGACTCTGCCTAATTCTAATCAAACCCCTAATAAATTGTCCCACTTTGGTGTTTGAGGTGGATATGTGTGTCACTAAGAGCTAAACACAACGGTCGCAAGTCTCCCAGCAAATTCCTCACAATATGGTACTAGCTGCACTACTAATGCCAGCAAGCCCAGCCACAAGCAAACCAAAAAAAGTAAAATAAAAAGTTATTGTAGCCCTAAGAAGGGCTGTTGGGTTCTTGTAGAATCACTCCTGCCTAACACTATTCTAATAGAACACCCTAACGCTTTCCCTGACCAGCAGCAGCTCTCTCCCTAGCGGCATCCAGACAGAGAATGATACGAGCAGCGCGGGCAGGGACTAGTCTATTCCAGGGTCACCTGATCAGGCCAGCCAACCACTGCTATCGACATGTAAGGGTACCACGTCATGCTGGGTGGAGTGCAGAGTCTCCTGGCTTGTGATTGGCTCTGTTTCTGGTCGCCAAAAATCACAACGGCGGGAGATGCCATTTTCTCGAGCGGGCGAAGTATTCGTCCGAGCAACGAGCAGTTTCGAGTACGCTAATGCTCGAACGAGCATCAAGCTCGGACGAGTATGTTCGCTCATCTCTAGAGAAGAGGGAACCAGGCCCTTCTCGGCCAAAACGGAATCACGGCTATGACTGTCGTTTTCTCTCTCCTGATCTTCTGTAACACTCTCGGAATGAGAGGGAACGGCGGGAATATGTAAAGAAATTGGTCTGTCCAGTCGAATGAGAGTGCATCCACCACCACTGGGTTCTCCTGCTTGTACAGGGAGCAAAACTGGGGAAGCTGAGAGTTGGACCTCGACGCCATCAGGTCTATCTGAGGAAGACCCATTTTCCGGACAATTTGTTGGAACACTTGTTTGTTCAGAGACCACTCCGAAGGTCTGACTGGATTGCGGCTCATCCAATCCGCCTCCACATTCAACACTCCCCTGATATGAATCGCTGAGATGTTGTGAACCATCTGCTCGGCCTAGGTAATCAGAAGGGAACACTCTCTGGCAAGGGACCGGCTCTTCGTGCCCCCCTGCTTGTTGATATAGAAGACAACTGCCAGGTTGTCTGACCGGACCAAAACTTCTTGCCCGAGTAGGAGACTGGAGCAGTGAAGAAGTGCCAGACGTACAGCCCTCATTTCTTTGAGGTTCGAAGGCAATTTGGACTCGAACCGTGTCCACCTCTTTTGAACCCACTGGCCTTCAAGAAGGAGCCCCAGCCCCAATTGGATGCATCTGACGTACGGATCACTGGCTGAAGGAATTGGATGGTTCTGCCTAATAGTGGGTTTCGGAACCACCAGATTAAGTCCTTGATAGCTTGGACTGAGATCGTCATTGGTTTGTCCAAGGACCGCAGACTCCTTGACCACTGGGAGAGAATGGATGCCTGGAGACCCCTCATATGGGTTTTTGCCCACGGGACTGCTTCTATAGCCGAGGTTATTCGTCCTAGGACTGCCATGGCTTTCCTGATTGTTGTCCTGGGGTGCAGAATCAGATGCTTGATCGCTTTCTTCAGAGCGGTAATTCTGGCTGATGACAAAGAGAGTTGGAAGAGTTTACTAAAACCTAGAAATTTCTGAGAGGTTGCAGGGACCAGAGACGACTTCTTTTTGTTGACTACAAACCCATGAACCTCCAGAGTCTTCAGTACCACTGCTAGATCGTGGTACATCAAGTGCTCCGTTTGAGCTATCAGAAGCCAGTCATCTAGATAGGGTATCACCTGGATGCCTTGTAACCTGAGGGCTGCCGAAAACACCACTGCGACCTTCGTAAAAACTCTGGGCGCTGAACTCAGACCGAAGGGTAGACACGTGAACTGGTAATGCAGTACTGTTTTGTCCTGTAGTATAGCGACCCGGAGAAACTTCCTGTGACTCTGAAGTACTGGAATATGCAGATACGCATCTTTCAGATCCACTGTCATCATGAAGCAGTTCCTGGAGATTAAGGGTATGGTTGTCCTGATTGATTCCATCCTGAATCTCTTCTTCAGAATAAACTGGTTGAGGTAAGTAAGATCTATCACCAGCCTCCAAGATCCTCCTTGCTTTGGGACAGGAAATACTCTGGAATAAACGCCTGAACCTCTCTGGGGATAGGGGACAGGCTCCAAAGCACCCTTTTGTATGAATTCCTGAAGAAGATGAGGAACAATCAGATCGCCAGGTTGGTTGATGAAGAACCTGTCTGGGGGAAAGCTGGTTAGCTCCAGAGAATAACCTCTTCTCACGAGAGAATTAACCCATGCGTCTGTAGAAGTTTTGACCCATATGTGGGAAAACTGGGAAAGCCTTGCTCCGACTTTGACAGGCCTGGCGTCATAATTCAGACTTCTTGGAGGGCTCCGAATGAGGCTTTTTATTCTGGACAAACCGATTCCTGAAACCCCTTTTGTCATCTCTTCTAAACTGTCTTCTGACTTGTGGAGATCTTTGCCTAGAACGAAAGGACTTAAAAGCTGTTCTTTTCTTAGGCTTGGGGAAAAAAGTGCCCTTGTCATCATTAATGACCTTCAGGATCTCTTCCAGCTGTGGACCAAACAGACTCGACGGCTGAAATGGTAGATTACAAAAATGGGTTTTAGCGGGGACATCTCCCGGCCAGAGCTTTATCCAGAGCGCACGCCTTATAGAATTTATGGAGGCCAGGCTGGCTGATGTTAGCTTGATTGTATCTACATGAGAGTCGCAAAGAAACTCTGCCTCTGATTTGAGAAGAGAAATATCCTCTACAATATCCTTCCTCGATAATGTGACAGCCTCGAGCGCGGCTGTCACATTGTTTGAGAAAACGTCGCTGTCACACTGTTTGGAAGAAAAGGAACCTCTGCTTTATATCTTTTCAGAGTCATGTAGGAGGTCGAGACAGGCAGCACAGGATCAGAGTCAGGGATGTAGCGGTAGGTCAGGACTAGCAGCAGAGGATCAGAGTCGGGGACATGCAGGAGGTCGAGACAGGCAGCACAGGATCAGAGTCGGGGATGTAGCGGCAGGTCAGGAGAGGCAGCACGGGATCGGAGTCAGGAACGGAATCGAGGTCCCAACGGGAAATCGGGATAATCGTAATGGGCATGGGACAAAGCTTTCTCTTAGGCATAGAAGCACAAAGATTCGGCAGGGGTCACAGAAAGTGGTTGAGCATTTATAGGTTGTCAGGTGGCCAGCGCCAATGAGCGGTGCACTGGCCAGCGAGGGGATGCGCGCGCTGAAGCAAGAAGACCGTCGCTGGAGCGCGGCTAGTTAAGTGAGGCTGCTGGTGAGAGGGGCCACACGGAGGCACACGGTTGTTCCTGTGACCCGAAACATGGGTGGCAGGAGCACCCGTGACACATATACATTACATACAGTATATACTCGAGTATAAGCCGACCCGGGTATAAGCAGAGACCCCTAATTTTACCATCAAAAACTGGGAAAACCTATTGACTCGAGTATAAGCCGAGGGTGGGAAATGCATTGGTTACAGACCCCCCCCCCCAGTATGTAGCCAGCCTGCCCCAAGTAGTATACAGCTTGCCCCCAGTAGTATACAGCCTGCCCCCAGTAGTATACTACATTGCCCCCAGTAGTATACAGCACTGCCCCAAGTAGTATACAGCTTGCCCCCAGTAGTATGCAACCTGCCCCCAGTAGTATACAGCTTGCCCCCAGTAGTATACAGCCTGCCCCCAGTAGTATACTGCACTGCCCCCAGTAGTATACAGCACTGCTCCCAGTAGTTTCCAGCACTGCCCACAGTAGTATACAGCCAGTCCCCAGTGGTATACAGCACTGCCCACAGTAGTATACAGCCTGCCCCCAGTAGTATGCAACCTGCCCCCAGTAGTAAGCAACCTGCCCCCAGTAGTATACAGCTTGCCCCCAGTAGTATACAGCACTGCCCCCAGTAGTATGCACCCTGCCCCTAGTAGTATACAGCTTGCCCCCAGTAGAATACAGCACTGCCCCCAGTAGTATACAGCCAGTCCCCAGTAGCATACAGCACTGCCCACAGTAGTATACAGCCTGCCCCCAGTAGTATACAGCACTGCCCCCAGTAGTATACAGCACTGCCCCCAGTAGTATACAGCACTGCCCACAGTAGTATACAGAGCTGCCCCCAGTAGTATACAGCGCTGCCCCCAGTAGTATACAGCCAGTCCCCAGTAGTATACAGCTTGCCCCCAGTAGTATACAGCACTGCCCCCAGTAGTATACAGCACTGCCCCTAGTAGTTTACAGCACTGCCCCCAGTACAGCTTGCCTACAGTAGTATACAGCACTGCCCCCAGTAGTATACCGCACTGCCTACAGTAATATACAGCCTGCCCCCAGTAGTATACAGCCTGCCCCCAGTAGTATACAGCACTGCCCCCAGTAGTATACAGAACTTCCCCCAGTAGTTTACAGCTTGCCCCCAGTAGTATACAGCGCTGCCCCAGTAGTATACAGCACAGCCCCCAGTAGTATACAGCACTGTCCCCAGTAGTATACAGCACTGCCCCCAGTAGTATACAGCACTGCCCCCAGTAATATACAGCACTGCCCATAGTACAGCTTGCCTACAGTAATATACAGACAGCCCCCAGTAGTATATAGCACTGCCCCCAGTAGTATACAGCACTGCCCCAGTAGTATACAGCACTGCCCCCAGTAGTTTACAGCACTGCCCCCAGTAGTATACAGCACTGCCCCCAGTAGTATACAGCCTGCCCCCAGTAGTATACAGCTTGCCTACAGTAATATACAGCCAGCCCAGCATTAAAAGAAAATAATAAACTTATATACTCACCCTCCGGTGGCCCCGACGTGCAGCGCTGCTCCCCTGATGTCCGTGCGGCTTGTCTTCTGGCTTCGGCGTCGTCTTCTGTCTTCTCTAACTTCGTGCTGGGCGCCCCCATTGTTCTCCCCCGGACGGCGCCTAGTATGACGCGCCGCTGCTGATGTCATACTAGGCGCCGCCTGAGAGAAAAACAATGGCGGCGAAGTTAGAGAAGACAGAAGACGGTGCGGAAGCTGGAAGAGGACCCACGCGGACATCGGGGGAGCAGCGCTGTACGTCGGGGCCACCGGAGGGTGAGTATATAAGTTTATTATTTTTTAAATATTTTTTAAGTTTAAGTGACTCGTGTATAAGCCGAGGGGACGCTTTTCAGCACTTTTTTTGTGCTGAAAAACTCGGCTTATACACGAGTATATACGGTAATCAGTGAAATAACAGTAAAATAGCATCAAAAATTTATAAAATGACACAAAGGGGCTTATTTATCATTAGGCGGCTCCTTGGGACAGTTCTATGTCTATTTTTGGAGGTCCACTTCCCATCAGATTCATTAAAGTTGAACTTTGGCCCTTTAACCTATTCGGGCTCAGGCTATTTTGGCCTTTAGGACACGGACCACGGGACGTGGGATTTTGAGATTGTTTTCTCGTGACACATTGTACTTCAAATTAGTTTAAAAATTTGGATAAAATCTTTTGTGTTTAGTTATTTAAAAAAATGAAATTCGACCAAAATTTGGAAAAATTCTTTATTTTCAAAGTTCTAAATGTTCTACTTTTGATGCAGATAGTCATAACACCCAAATTATTTCATAACTTACATTTCCCAAATGTCTGCTTTATGTTGGCGTGTTTTTTTGTAAGATTTCACATATTTTACTAGAATGTTATGAGGCTCAGAATTTAGGTATTATTTTTCAATTTTTTTGTAAAATCACCAAAACCCGTATTTAGATGGACTAAATAATAGCGAGACTCGTAAATTACCCCATTATGGAAACTACACCCCTCAACGTATGAAAAACCACTTTTAAGAAGTTTGTTAACCATTTAGGTGTTTTATAGGGGTTAAAACAAAATGGAGGTGCAGTCTACAAATTGTAATATTTTCTGACAATACACTCATTTTGGGTGAAAATTAAACATTTGTAATGGATTCAATGAAAAAAGGCTCCACAAAGTTTCATACCCAATTTCTCCGGAGTACCGATCCCCCATATGTGGTGGTAACTGCTGTATGGGCGCACAGCCGGGCACAGAAGGGAAGGAGGTGCCATGCAGAGCAGATGTCACATTGTACAGGCCATAATGTATTTTTTTTTTTTAATGTGGACCTATAGGGAGATGCACTTTTCTGGTACATAATTTTGGGGCATCTATAGCTAATTGGTGAGATTTTATTAACTCTTCGTTGGTGGAGGAAATGAAAATCATCAATTGTTTGGAAGATTTTTTTTTTTTGGGCTGTTTACCATACCATAAAAATAGATAAAATAAATAAAAATTTACTGAATAAAAAGTAATTTGGTGAAAATGTTGTTAATTTTATCATCATCGTCTTTTATATGCAGAACTTTTTTATTTTTGGGCTGAAAATTAATTATTTAATTTATTATTTTTTGTGAGAAGCTTTTTTCTTTTTAGTGTTCTTATTTTAGAGTGTATAACATTGTTTTATCACTTTTAAGAGCATTTTTAAAAGTGTATTAATTAAAAATTAACTTTTTTGTAGCTTTTTTGTGTGTTTTTTTTACGAGGTTCGCTTTGCAGGTCCAATACCTATTCTGTTTTATTCTTTAGATGGTCACGGATGAAGGGATACCAAATATGTGGGGGTTTGTGTATTTTATTCAATTTTACTGAATAAAAACTAATTTGGAGAAAATCTTGTTCATTTTAGCATCTTTTCATATACAGAATTTTTTTTTTTTGGCTGACAAACCTGGTTAAGGACTTATTTTTTGTGGTCTTTTTTATCACTTTTGAGAGCATTTTTTAAAGGTATTAATTAAAAATTATCTTTTTTTGGAAGTTTTTTGCGGGGTTTTTTTCCGTCGTGTATAGTGCGGGTCCAGTGACGATTCTGTTTTATTATACAGATTGTTACGGACACAGCAATATCAAATATGTGGGGTTTTTTTGTGTGTTTGTGTTTTATATACTTTATTGAGTGTTTTTATGGTAAAGTGACATTTTAGGGGCTTATATTTTAATTTATTTTTTTATTTATTCTTATGTTTAGTGTTTATAACTTTTTTTTACTTCTTGAGACTTGAACTTCAACCAGCGATGCTCTAATTGCTGGTTCAAGTCCAATACACTGCTCTACACTGCACTTTTTCATTGTAGAGCAGTGTAAACTGTCTACAGTTCACAGTCGGACGCCAAAAAGGGGTCTGACTGCCGGGAAGATCGGGCAGCCCCGGGGCACTTGTCAGACCTTGGGACTGCCCAGAAGAGGATCGGATCCCCCGGTAAGTGGCACTGTGGATCCGATCCATAGGGGGAAGACCCTTACACGGCGCGGTCATGCTTAACACTCACAATTGTAGTCGGCTCCGATCGCGGGTGTAAGCGTGGGGTGTCAGCTGTGATGTACAGCTGACAGCTGCTGTTTCTGGTACCGGCTCCGTTCGTGAGCCGGTGCCAGAAGCAAGACATTACAGAATGTGGCAGTGCGGGAAGTGTCTTCCCGCAGGGACGTGCTATAACGTCCTGGTGCGCCTAGGGGTTAATAAATGCTCTTATGGTCTATTTGTAAAGCGCTACGGAATTTGATGGTGCTATATAAAAGAAGATTATTATTATTACTTTCTGACCAGCGGGGACTGGACTAAGAATGAGAATTTATGACTTTTTCTGAGACTAGTCATGACTCTGGCTTTGCACAGTGCTGCCCTTGCAGTAGTTCTATGTTTAGGTCAGATTAATGGAGAGGTGTTTATAGTCCGGTAAGACTTTTCAGCAGTGAAAAACTCTCAATGTGACTACTTTGAGACATTTTTATGCCAAAAAAGTCCAGGAAAACAAATGATAAATAACCCCAATAGTTTATATACAAAGTGCTAAGAATATACATTGGGGCAGATTTATCAAGCAGTGTGAAAGTCAGAATATTTCCAGTTGCCCATGGCAACCAATCACAGCTCAGCTTTCATTTCACCAGTGCTCATGAATATTTTAAAGGGGAGCTGTGATTGGTTGCCATGGGCAATTGGAAATATTCTGACTTTCAGACTGCTTGATAAATCTGCCCCATTGTGTGCTTAATAGAATTATACAGCACACGGCAGTGTATATACACTAATATATCACTAATAATAGATACATACACATGCAACAGACAGAGCTGTGTTTGCGAATATGTCCCACCATGTAGCTTGCAGCCTGTGTAGGGTCTGACTAGCCCCACAGCATGTCACTACATAGTCCTTATAGATAACACGGGGGAACACTGCAGTAGTAGAACCTGCCTGGTAAGGCAGGAGTTAAGTGTTTTGTGTGATGTCATATGTGTCAGCCAATCACATGTATTACACTCTGTTTCTGTGAGCTGAGATGTAATTGGAGGAGCAGCCACCAACTGACCAGGGGGAGTAACAAGATCCCTGTTCGGGAAACTTCCAGAAGAAGTCAGTTCTCTCTCAGAAGAGAGTGCAGTATGAGGAGAGAGTTCACTCTCTCAGATTAGAGACTCTGAGGAGTCAGTGCAGCTAGCACACCAGACCAAGAGCAGGTGAGCCAGCTCCCTGCCTGAAGACTGTAGTGAGATAGTTAGTTAGGAAAGGAATATCATCCTACCTTCAAGGGTGATATCTGAAGCAACCCAGGACAAGCTGAAGCATCCTTCTAGGACACAGCTATCTCCCAGCCTGCCCTTGCATCCAGGCTGATGATCTACATCCTGTGGCTGCCTCCAACTGCATCTCAGCAATCTACCATTCTGTTAAGGCACGTTGCTGCGGTTCCTGTCGGTTCCAATAAAGAACTGTAAGTTGTTTTTGTTCAACGTCTGCCTCCGTCTGGTCCCTGCTACTACGGCTGTCACCATTATAGGCACCCTGTCCACCACACATACTCATACTCTAAACACCAAAGGGTTGCCCAGGGAGAACCGCTGTAGCAGCCTCTCCCTCATCATTTCTTTCCAACACCACCCAGCTGGAGACCTGCCAGGCTGTAGGACAGCCCTCCGGTTCCCCATACCAAGCACCGTGACACTAGCGTGCCTAGGCCGCAACATGACAGAAAACGGGGGGCGTGGCTGTCGGACAACCCCACGGATTCGGACAACATGCAAAATTTAACATTTAGAATTGTGTTGCAAGACATGCACTTACAAGCACCGGGAAGAAGAAGGTGAACACCGGCGGACCTCGGCGGGGAAGCGACGGATGCAGGAACTCGGGCGCACGATCTTCATGAATCGCGCCGGACTTCATCCTCGTCGGACCATCCAAATCGTGGATTGCGACGGGACCAGGTGAGTAAATTTGCCCCATTGTGTCCATTATTTATATATAGAGCCTCCCTGTAATCTTCTGAGTTTGCCGGTTGCGTCCCGGTCATCTATATGGCGGCACAACTTTCCTTCCTTTGTTTCTACAAACCTTTTTATGTTCCTACTTTTACACAATAAAGGTTTTCTTTTAATGATATTGCCATGTATCTATCACAGCTCAGTTTCCATTGATGGATTTGTGTGGCGGCTCCGATCCTGCAAGTAGCTGCTGCGACAGATTTACTGCATCCGTTGCATTGATGAAGTAACTGGAGGGGCAGTACAGACATGAGGTTAGGACATTTGTACAGTTCTGTTATACTTTAGTTTAGATTTTGCTGCTAAAAACTTTAAATATTATTTGTGTGATTTATATTATTTATTTATTTTTTAAATAAAAATTGATATAGATATATATTTCTGTAACTGTACAATTATGGGCCTGGAGGAAGTGATCTCAGTGATACAGAACCTCCACCAAGGCTGATGACATCACAATGATATAGAACCCTCCACCAAGGCTGATGACATCATAATGGCTCATAAAATAGCAACCAATCAGATGCAAGATATTGTCTATTGCCTCCACTTACCGACCAATCAGGAGCAAGATTCTGTAGTCCCGCCCACCCGCTAGGGTTTAAAAGCCGGCGCGCAGAGCTCACCCTCTCATTTACTCTCTGACCACAGAGACAGCAACTACTTATAGTCCCTGATCAGAGACACGGCAGCCACCATGGCGTGGTTTGTTAATAATTACATCAACGATGAATGTCGTTACATCCAGGATCTGCTCCAAAGCTCCGAAACCTTGAAAAATGGTTCACAGGAGAAGATCAACCAGAATGGAGGAAAACTACAGGAGAACAAGATCATTGAGGCTGGAGAACCAAAGAGAGAAGAACCAGGGAAGAAAGCTAAGACAAAAAAGAAAAACAAGATCACTGAGGCTGGAGAACCAAAGGGAGAAGAGGAACCAGGGAAGAAAGCTAAGACAAAAAAGAAGAACAAGATCTTAGCCCGGCTCCTGAAACCCTGGAAATGGTTAAAAGGTCTCGTACAGTGCAGATCCTGCACCATCACTGATGAGGATTATTGTCTTAGTGACATGTCAGGACTCAGCTACACCAGCATCAGAGGTAGGAGATCCCTCCGATTCTTCATCTCTTTATGAGGTCTTTCCTTGTGTCCTGGTTGCCTGCAGCAGCCAATCACAGCTCAGCTTTCATTCTCTTTTTAAACTGCTTTGATAAAATAAGCACTGAGCTGTGAATGGTTTCTCTAGGCAACAATCACCCCGAGGCCCATAGTGTGTTAATGTAATCTGGGCAGTTTTATGCAGCGCCAAAAGTTGAAGGAATATTTTGATGCAGTTTATGACTCTCTGGTCTAACATTACAGAAACTTGCACCAGATTTTTCAGACCTCCAGTATTTTTGGCACATTTTACATCCCACCCTTTTCCCTGAAGCCACACCCCTTTGCATACAATTCATAAAAGTGTCTTAAAACATCCTAAAACACGTGAAGCATAGAATACAAGGTGTTTTAGTTTTTTGTAGAAATGTTACATGTAGAATGTGCCATATGGTGATATTTACTGCTGTCGGGGCAATGGACTAAACCGTTATGTGAATGAGGCTCAGGAAATGGTGATTAGTTTGGGCAGAAGGAAGATGGATTGTTATTCTCCACTGCAGGAGAACAAGTACAAAATTATAAGAACTTAGGAGGTTCTGGAGGATACACGGAGTTGGAGCAGAAGGGACGACCATGTGTATAACAAGTCTATGAGTAGGTTGGACTTTCTACCATCTCTCTGCTCTTTTAATGTAATTTCCTTTTACAAATCAGCGGAGATGAGAATTTGGTTCTTCTCTCTTGTGGTGAGGGGCAGCTGTATTTCATCCAGAGATTCCAACCATTGTAGAAAGGTGATGAATAACGGCAGGTGCTGTGATCGGGGGGAAGGATGGGAAACTGCTCTGCATCAAAGAAAGCTCCAAAAGTTGTATCTGTGCCTCCTCTGATCATCCACTGTATTCCCCCGCGATAGAACTTCTGAGTAACCGTTTCCTTCATCTCCGGTGTAGGACAGGGACATTCTTATGTATCTAGTGGGGTCCCACTGACTAATTCACTATATACCAGGGGAGGTGGAGGGAGTGTCTTATATTCCCAGGAATAATAGTGCTGGTTGTTTATGTCTATTTTATGTCACATTATTTTTATTGTTTTATCTATGTATTTTGTGCATTTTAATGTTCTGGTTGTAACAATCATTTTTACCGCAAGGCATAATAAACCATCTATCAATAATATACCAAGTCCCTCTCCCCTGACATCATGTATATCTGCTTCTTTATAGGCGAGACGCCATCTTACACAGATAAGGAGCAACACAGTGACACATCCAGCGGAGAGATGAGTGGAACATACCGGCCTGTGCAGGGGCGCTACAATTATCTCCCGGCTATAGATATCAGCCCACCCGGGTTACTTCTCAGGTCTGGACCAACAGCTCGGAGCAGCAGCTGCCACAACATCGGCACTGACCACAGCTCTCTAGACCAACACCAACCAGAGCAACGTCCACGGTCATTACCAACATCTCTGAGCGGCTGCACCGACTGCAGCTTTCTAGACCAATACCTAGTAGATAAGTTTCCCAGGTTTGTACCAACGTACAGGAGATATGTCGACCATGAGACAGGAGAGGAATTTTCAGTGTCATCTGAGCCCAAAACCTCCGCTGCCACAGTGCCCCTATCATTGGCGTGCTTCAATTTCCACCAGAAACTGGGTCAAGGAGCCTTCGGACAAGTCTACCTGGCAACAGACACCATTCGCAAAGAGAACGTCGCCATCAAAGTCGTGGACAAATTGGCTTATACCTTAAATAGCGACATACTTGTAGAGCGACAGATCCTCCAGATCTCCCATGGGAGCCCCTATCTCATCCATGGCCTGGCCGCCTTCCACACCAACAACTTTGTCTACTACGTGATGGAGCTGGCCGGTAGAGGGGACCTGCACAATTTCATTGAAAATAATTTGCATCGTCTGGACACCGATATCGCTAAATTCATCACAGCGGAATTGGTCTGTGGCGTAGATTTCCTACACAAACAAGGAATTATCCATCTTGATCTGAAGCCACCTAACATACTGCTGACCACTGAAGGTCACATAAAGATCTCAGACTTTGGCCACGCTGTGACCGGTGTACTTTATAAAACAAGTAGACGTTGCCCAGCTACACCAGGATATGCAGCCCCAGAAATGATCCGTGGATCTTCTTTTGGGAGAGGAGTTGATTATTTTGCAATCGGCATCATCCTCTACAGATTGATGACAGGACTAACGGCTTTCCCTGGGAAATATGTAATAGGTCGCTTCCTTAGAGTCCTATTTAGTGTTCCATACTTCCCAAAGTATCTGACTCCTGATCAAGTCAGTATCTTAGAAGGCCTGCTTTGTAAAGACCAGGACCAACGCCTGGGAGTCAATGGGGACATCCGGAGACATCCATTCTTCTCCGAAATCAACTGGGAAGATGTAGAAGCCAGAAGATTGGAACCACCAGCCATCCTAAAGACAGCTGCTTTTGGCCTAAGCACTGAGGGGACCCTGGACTACACTGAACCATGCCACATCAGATGTATGCTGCAGAGGAATTTCCAGCAGTTTGACTTTGTGTGTCCAGAGTGGTCAAAGCAATATCATCCTGTCATAACGACGACCGGGAACTCAGTGATGTCCAGACTCTTAAGCATACTCCCTAATTATTTCTTTACATGTTGATGAGGATTCAATGCTGGTGGACGGCGAATTACTCCTCATTCTCCAGCCCTTTCTCCTGCTACCTCCATAAGAACAGCATCTGGATGTAACATCATTAAGGTTGCCCTATGCACCTTCCATCACCTTAAATGGCCTGCTTGAAGGTTGCTTCCCCCACCTTGAAGCCATAGACACCCACCTGAGTGGACCTCATGAAGGTTGCTTTGTGTACCTTCATTCACCGCAAATGGCCTGCTTGAGAGTTGCATCCCGAACGTCGCAGCCATGGACACCAGACGGTCTTGACCTCATGAAGGTTGCCTTGTGCACCTTCCCTCACTGCAAATGGCCTGCTTGGTGATTGCCTCCCGCACCTCGGAGCCATAGACACCCACCGGACTTGACTTTATGAAGGATGCCTCTGGCACTTTCAATCACGCAAATGGCCTGCTTGAGAGTTGCATCCCCGCACCTCGCAGCCATAGACAACCACCAGAGTGGACCTCATGAAGGTTGCCCTGTGCACCTTCCAACACTGCAAATGGCCTGCTTGAGAGTTGCATCCCCGCACCTCGCAGCCATAGACACCCACCAGAGTGGACCTCATGAAGGTTGCCCTGTGCACCTTTCAACACTGCAAATGGCCTGCTTGATGGTTGCATCCCGCACCTCGCAGCCATAGACACCCACTGGTCTTGACCCCATAAAGGTTGTCTTGTGCACGTTCTATCACTGCAAATGGCCTGCTTGATGGTTGCATCCCGCACCTCGCAGCCATAGACACCAGACGGTCTTGACCTCATGAAGGTTGCCTTGTGCACCTTCCCTCACTGCAAATGGCCTGCTTGATGGTTGCTTCCTGCACCTCGCAGCCATAGACACCCACCGGACTTGACTTTATGAAGGATGCCTCTGGCACCTTCAATTATGCAAATGGCCTGCTTGAGAGTTGCATCCCGCACCTCGCAGCCATAGACACCCACCAGAGTGGACCTCATGAAGGTTGCCCTGTGCACCTTCCAACACCGCAAATGGCCTGCTTGATGGTTGCATCCCGCACCTCGCAGCCATAGACACCCACCAGAGTGGACCTCATGGAGGTTGCTTTGTGCACCTTCCATCACCGCAAATGGCCTGCTTGAGAGTTGCATCTCGCACCTCGCAGCCATAGACACCCACTGGTCTTGACCCCATAAAGGTTGTCTTGTGCACGTTCTATCACTGCAAATGGACTGCTTGATGGTTGCATCCCGCAACTCGCAACCATAGACACCAGCCGGGCTTGACCTTATGAAGGTTGCCTTGTGCACCTTCCATCACCGCAAATGGCCTGCTTGATGGTTGCCTCCAGCACCTCGCAGCCATAGACACCCACTGGACTTGACCTCATGAAGGAAGCCTCTAGCACCATCAAGGACCGGAAATGGCCTGCTTGATGGTTCCATCCCGCACCTCGCAGTCATAGACACCTACCAGAGTGGACCTCATGAAGGTTGCTTTGTGCACCTTCCAACACAGCAAATGGCCTGCTTGATGGATGCATCCTGTACCTCGCAGCCATAGACACCCACTGGTCTTGACCTTAGACATCATTGATGAGAGGAGAATTGTCCTAGTGAGATTTCAGGACTCAGCCACATCAGCATCAGAGGTAGGAGATCGCTCGAAATCTTCATTTCTTTATGGACAGCCAATCCAGCTCAGTTTTCATTGTCTTTTTAAACTGCTTTGGAAGAATTAGTGTTGAGCTGTGATTGGTTGCTCTACGGATCAATCACCCCAAGGCCCATAGTGTGTTAATATAATCTGGGCACCAAAAGTTGAAGGAATATTTTGATACAGTTTATGACTCTGCTGTAAAATTACAGAAATTGCACCAGATTTTTCAGACCTGCAGTATTTTTGGCACATTTAATATCCCACCCTTTTCGCTGAAGCCACACCCCTTTTCACACAATTCATAAAAGTGTCTTAAAACATCCTAAAACACGTGAAGCATAGAATACAAGGTGTTTTAGTTTTTTGCAGATATGTTACATGTAGACTGTGCCATATGGTGATATTTACTGCTGTGGGGGCAATGGACTAAAACATAATGTGAATGAGGCTCAGGAAATGGTGATTAGTTTGGGCAGAAGGAAGATGGATTGTTATTCTCCACTGCAGGAGAACAAGTACAAAATTATAAGAACTTAGGAGGTTCTGGAGGATACACGGAGTTGGAGCAGAAGGGACGACCATGTGTATAACAAGTCTATGAGTAGGTTGGACTTTCTACCATCTCTCGGCTCTTTTAATGTAATTTCCTTTTACAAATCAGCAGAGATGAGAATTTGGTTCTTCTCTCTTGTGGTGAGGGGCAGCTGTATTTCATCCAGAGATTCCAACCATTGTAGAAAGGTGATGAATAACGGCTGGTGCTGTGATCGGGGGGAAGGATGGGAAACTGCTCTGCATCAAAGAAAGCTCCAAAAGTTGTATCTGTGCCTCCTCTGATCATCCACTGTATTCCCCCGCGATAGAACTTCTGAGTAACCGTTTCCTTCAGCTCCGGTGTAGGACAGGGACATTCTTATGTATCTAGTGGGGTCCCACTGACTAATTCACTATATACCAGGGCAGGTGGAGGAAGTGTCTTATATTCCCAGGAATAATAGACTCATCATTTATGTCTATTTGATGTATATATTTTTGTCTATTTTAATGTTGTAACAATCAATATTCCCTCAAGGGATAATAAACCATCTATCAATAATATACCGAGTCCCTCTGCCCTGACATCATGTATATCTGCTTCTTTACAGGCGAGACGCCATCTTACACAGATGAGGAGCAGCACAGTGACACATCCAGCGGAGAGATGAGAGGAACATACCGGCCTGTGCAGGGGCGCGACAGTTATCTCATATATCATCTGAGCACTTTAGGTGCTGATACAATAAGCCAACACTGCCAAAACCTCTGTGGAAGAAGCCGGCACCTCTGCACAACCATCTACTGCCGCAGTGTCCCCATCATTATTGTGCTTCAATTTTCATCAGAAACTGCATCATGGAGCCTTTGGACAAATCTTCCTGGCAACAGACACCATCCACAAAGAGAACGTCGCTGGATGGGAAACACATTCGTGTGAAAATACCGACTCACTCAGGGACCCAATTTTTCAGTTCTAAACACTGACAACAAGTTTATAATTGTGGATTTTGGGGCCTATGGAAGTTCTGCGGATGCAGCGGTCTTCAGGGCTTCCAGAATGGGTGAACGGCTTTGCTCCCACCAGCTCATCGTGCCAGAGCCTAGATGTCTACCTTCACATTATTCTTCACAACTTTGTTCGGATGGTGAAGTGGAGGGGACACATCCAACAGCGTCTTTCCCCCTAGACAACACTCTCCAAGGACGACCTGGAGTGGCAGGACTGTTTGTTTGTGATCAGTTTGCCTGCTACTTTCTTGAGAGGGTGCAGTTCCCTGGCAGATGGATGCTATTAGAGGATGTTGTGGCTCTGGACTATTAGATTTAGCTTAGCTTAGTGTTTTTATTATTTTCATATTTTTTGTTTTGGTTAGTGTAGTGTAGGGTCTCGCAAGAGATGGGGCCCCTTGACGAGGGTTGCGAGCTTAAACCTTCCTTGACCCATTATTGATTTGTGGATTTTGCACAAGATTAAAAATGAGTCAAAGGAGTAAACCAAGACCTCATCATTAGGCTACATTCACACGAACGTATGGAGGACGTATATACGGCCGACGTATATACGGCCGATATACGTCCCCCATACACTCCTATGGGCGCACGGCACCCTACGGGAGCGGTACGGTGCAGCACACGTGCGGCACCGTATCGTTCCGTACCCGGGAAAAAGATAGGACCTGTCCTATCTTTTCCCGTAATACGGCGCTGTGCGCCATAGGTTGCTATGGAGAGGGGCGGGGGTGAGCTGCGCTCACCTCCTCCTCCTCTCCCCGTACACTGCCGTTGCCCGCTACGGTACGGTACGGGCGGGCAACGGCAGTGTGAATATAGCCTTAGAAGTTGAAAAGAGAAATAAATTGTTTATATTAATGCTTGTGTCTTGCATCTCCAGAGCCAAAGGCAAAGGGAACATGACGGTGGTAAGGGGGGACCTATAACGCCTGAATTTTATGTGATAGTATTAATGTAAGATGATGGCCCACTTTAAAAGAACAGAGCAGGTGGGATAGAGTACTAATGTGATATAGAGTATGTGGTGTAAAGTGTAGTGATATGAGAGGACATAGTATGTGGTGTATAGTGTAGTAATGTGAGAGGACACAGTATGTGGTGTATAGTATAGTAATATGAGAGGACATAGTATGTGGTGTATAGTGTAGTATTTTGAGAGGAAAGACTATGTGGTGTATAGTGTAGTAATGTGAGAGGACATAGTAAGTGGTGTATAGTGTAGTAATATGAGAGGACAGAGTATGTGGTGTATAGTTTAGTAATATGAGAGGACATAGTATGTGGTGTATAGTGTAGTATTGTGAGAGGACAGAGTATGTGGTGTATAGTGCAGTAATATGAGAGGACATAGTATGTGGCGTATAGTGTAGTAATGTGAGAGGACATAGTATGTGGTGTATAGTGTAGTAATGTGAGAGGACAGAGTATGTGGTGTATAGTGCAGTATTGTGAGAGGACATAGTATGTGGTATATAGTGTAGTAATGTGAGAGGACATAGTAGGTGGTGTATAGTGTAGTAATGTAAGAGGACAGAGTATGTGGTGTATAGTGTAGTAATGTGAGAGCACAGAGTATATGGTGTATAGTGTAGTAATGTCAGAGGACATAGTATGTGGTTTATAGTGTAGTAATGTGAAAGGACATAGTATGTGGTGTATAGAGTAGTAATGTGAGAGCACAGAGTATGTGGTGTATAGTGTAGGCATGTGAGAGGACATAGTATGTGGTGTATAGTGTAGTAATATGAGAGGACAGAGTATGTGGTGTGTAGTGTAGTAATGTGAGAGGACAGAGTATGTGGTGTGTAGTGTAGTAATGTGAGAGGACAGAGTATGTGGTGTATATTGTAGTGATGTAAGAACAGAGTATGTGGTGTATAGTGCAGTAATGTGAGAGGACATAGTAGGTGGTCTATAGTGTAGTAATGTGAGATAACATAGTATGTGGTGTATAGTGTAATAATGTAAGGACATAGTATGTGGTGTATAGTGTAGTAATGTGAGAGGACAGAGTATGTGGTGTATAGTGTAGTAATGTGAGAGGACATAGTATGTGGTGTATAGTGTAGTAATGTGAGAGGACAGAGTATGTGTTGTATAGTAAAGTGAGAGGACATAGTATGTGGTGTATAGTATAGTAAAGTGAGAGGACATAGTACGTGGTGTATAGTGTAGTAATGTGAGGACATAGTATTTGGTGTATAGTGTAGTAATGTGAGGACATAGTATGTGGTGTATAGTGTAGTAATGTGAGAGGACAGAGTATGTGGTGTATAGTAAAGTGAGAGGACATAGTATGTGGTGTATAGTGTAGTAAAGTGAGATGACATAGTATGTGGTGTATAGTGTAGTAATATGAGGACATAGTATGTGGTGTATAGTGTAGTAATGTGAGGAAATAGTATGTGGTGTATAGTGTAGTAAAGAGAAAGGACATAGTATGTGGTGTATAGTGTAGTAAAGTGAGAGGACATAGTATGTGGTGTATAGTGTAGTAATGTGAGGACATAGTATGTGGTGTATAGTATAGTAAAGTGTGAGGCAGAGTATGTGGTGCATAGTGTAGTAATGTGAGAGGACAGAGTATGTGGTGTATGGTGTAGTAATGTGAGAGGACATATTAAGTGGTGTATAGTGTAGTAATGTGAGAGGACAGAGTAGGTGGTGCGTAGTGTAGTAATGTGAGAGGACAGAGTATGTGATGTATAGTGTAGTAAAGAGAAAGGACATAGTATGTGGTGTATAGTGTAGTAAAGTGAGAGGACATAGTATGTGGTGTATGGTGTAGTAATGTGAGAGGACATAGTAAGTGGTGTATAGTGTAGCAAGGTGAGAGGACATAGTATGTGGTGTATAGTGTAGTAATGTGAGAGGACAGAGAATGTGGTGTATGGTGTAGTAATGTGAGAGGACATAGTAAGTGGTGTATAGTGTAGCAAGGTGAGAGGACATAGTATGTGGTGTATAGTGTAGTAATGTGAGAGGACAGAGTAGGTGGTGTATAGTGTAGAAATGTGAGAGGACATAGTATGTGGTGTATAGTGTAGTAAAGTGAGTGGACATAGTATGTGGTGTATAGTGTAGTAATGTGAGAGGACATAGTATGTGGTGTATAGTGTAGTAATGTGAGGACATAGTATGTGGTGTATAGTGTAGTAATGTGAGGACATAGTATGTGGTGTATAGTGTAGTAAAGTGAGAGGACATAGTATGTGGTGTATAGTGTAGTAATGTGAGAGGCAGAGTATGTGGTGAATAGTGTAGTAATGTGAGAGGACAGAGTAGGTGGTATATGGTGTAGTAATGTGAGAGGTCATAGTAAGTTGTGCATAGTGTAGTAATGTGAGAAGACAGAGTTTGTGGTGTATAGTGTAGTAATGTGTGAGGACAGAGTATGTGGTGTATAGTGTGATAATGTTAGAGGACATAGTATGTGGTGTATAGTGTAGTAATGTGAAATGACATAGTATGTGGGGTATAGTGTAGTAATGTGAGAGGACGTAGTATCTGGTGTGTAGTGTAGTAATGTAAGAGGACAGAGTACGTGGTGTAAAGGGTAGTAATGTGATAGGACAGAATATGCGGTGTGTAGTGTATTAATGTGAGAGGACATAGAATGTGGAGTATGGTGTAGTAATGTGAGAGGACAGAGTATGTGGTGTATAGTGTAGTAATGTGAGAGGACATAGTATGTGGTGTATAGTGTAGTAATGTGTGAGGACATAGTATGTGGTGTATAGTGTAGTAATGTGAGAGGACATGGTAAGTGGTGTGTAGTTTAATATTGTGAGAGAACATAGTATGTGGTGTATAGTGTAGTAATGTGAGAGGACATAGTATGTGGTGTATAGTATAGTAATGTGAGAGACAGAGTATGTGGTGTATAGTGTAGTAATGTGAGAGGACAGAGTATGTGGTGTATAGTGTAGTAATGTGAGAGGACAGAGTATGTGGTCTATAGTGTATTGAAGTGAGAGGACAGAGTATGTGGTGTATAGTGTAGTAAAGTGAGAGGACAGAGTATATGGTGTATAGTGTGATAATGTTAGAGGACATAGTATGTGGTGTATAGTGTAGTAATGTGAAATGACATAGTATGTGGGGTATAGTGTAGTAATGTGAGAGGACATAGAATGTGGTGTATAGTGTGGTAAATCGAGAGGACAGAGAATGTGGTGTATATTGTAGAAATGTGAGAGGAAAGAGTAGGTGGTGCATGGTGTAGTAATGTGAGAGGGCATAGTAAGTGGTGTATAGTGTAGTAATGTAATGACATAGTATGTGGTGTACAGTGTAGTAATGTGAGGACACAGCATATGGTGTATAGTGTAGTAATGTGAGAGGAAAGAGTATGTGGTGTGTAGTGTAGTGATGTGAGAGGATATAGTATGTGGTGTGTAGTGTAGTAAAGTGAGAGGACATAGTATGTGGTATATAGTGTAGTTAAGTGAGAGGACATTGTATGTGGTGTATAGTGTAGTAATGTGAGAGGCATAGTATGTGGTGAATAGTGTAGTAATGTGAGGACATAGTATGTGGTGTATAGTGTAGTAAAGCGAGAGGAAATAGTATGTGGTGTATAGTGTAGTAATGTGAGAGGACATAGTATGTGGTGTATAGTATAGTAAAGTGAGAGGCATAGTATGTGGTGTATAGTGTAGTAATGTGAGAGGACATAGCATGTGGTGTATAGTGTAGTAATGTAATGACATAGTATGTGGTGTATAGTGTAGTAATGTGAGAGGACAGAGTATGTGGTGTATTGTGTAGTGATGTGTGTGGGCATAGTATGTGGTGTATAGTATAGTAATGTGAGTGGAGGTAGTATGTGGTGTATAGTGTAGTGATATAAGAGGACATAGTATGTGGTGTATAGTGTAGTGATGTAAGAACAGAGTAGGTGGTATATAGTGTAGTAAAGTGAGTGGACATAGTATGTGGTGTATAGTGTAGTAAAGTGAGAGGACATAGTATGTGGTGTATAGTATAGTAAAGTGAGAGGCAGAGTATGTGGTGTATAGTGTAGTAATGTAAGAGGACAGAGTATGTGGTGTATGGTGTAGTAATGTGAGAGGACATATTAAGTGGTGTATAGTGTAGTAATGTGAGAGGACAGAGTAAGTGGTGCGTAGTGTAGTAACGTGAGAGGACAGCGTATGTGATGTATAGTGTAGTAAAGTGAGATGATATAGTATGTGGTGTATAGTGTAGTAATGTGAGGACATAGTATGTGGTGTATAGTGTAGTAATGTGAGAGGCAGAGTATGTGGTGTATAGTGTAGTAATGTGAGAGGACAGAGTAGGTATTGTATAGAGTAGTAATGTGAGAGGACATAGTATGTGGTGTATAGTGTAGTAATGTGAGAGGACATAGTATTTGGTGTATAGTGTAGTAATGTGAGGACATAGTATGTGGTGTATAGTGTAGTAAAGTGAGAGGACATAGTATGTGGTGTATAGTGTAGTAATGTAAGAGGCAGAGTATGTGGTGTATAGTGTAGTAATGTGATAGCACAGAGTAGGTGGTATATGGTGTAGTAATGTGAGAGGACATAGTAAGTGGTGTATAGTGTAGTAATGTGAGAGGACAGAGTATGTGGTGTATAGTGTGATAATGTTAGAGGACATAGTATGTGGTGTATCGTTTAGTAATGTGAAATGACATAGTATGTGGGGTATAGTGTAGTAATGTGAGAGGACATAGTATGTGGTGTGTAGTGTAGTAATGTAAGAGGAAAGAGTAAATGGTGTAAAGGGTAGTAATGTGATAGGACAGAATATGCGGTGTGTAGTGTAGTAATGTGAGAGGACATAGAATGTGGTGTATAGTGTAGTAAATCGAGAGGACAGAGAATGTGGTGTTAATTGTAGTAAAGTGAGCGACAGAGTAGGTGGTGTATGGTGTAGTAATGTGAGAGGGCATAGTAAGTGGTGTATAGTGTAGTAATGTGAGAGGACATAGTATGTGGTGTAAAGTGTAGTAATGTAATGACATAGTATGTGGTGTATAGTGTAATAATGTGAGAGGACATAGTATGTGGTATATAGTGTAGTAATGTGAGAGGACATAGTATGTGGTGTATAGTGTAGTAATGTGAGAGGACAGAGTATGTGGTGTATAGTGTAGTAATGTGAGAGGACAGAGTATATGGTGTATTGTGTAATGTCAGAGGACATAGTATGTGGTTTATAGTGTAGTAATGTGAGAGGACATAGTATGTGGTGTATAGTGTAGTATTGTGAGAGGACATAGTATGTGGTATATAGTGTAGTAATGTGAGAGGACATAGTAGGTGGTGTATAGTGTAGTAATGTGAGAGGACAGAGTATGTGGTGTATAGTGTAGTAATGTGAGAGGACAGAGTATATGGTGTATCGTGTAATGTCAGAGGACATAGTATGTGGTTTATAGTGTAGTAATGTGAGAGGACATAGTATGTGGTGTATAGTGTAGTAATGTGAGAGGACAGCGTATGTGATGTATAGTGTAGTAAAGTGAGATGATATAGTATGTGGTGTATAGTGTAGTAATGTGAGGACATAGTATGTGGTGTATAGTGGAGTAATGTGAGAGGCAGAGTATGTGGTGTATAGTGTAGTAATGTGAGAGGATAGAGAATGTGGTGTATGGTGTAGTAATGTGGGAGGACATAGTAAGTGGTGTATAGTGTAGGAAGGTGAGAGGACATAGTATGTGGTGTATAGTGCAGTAATATGAGAGGACAGAGTATGTGGTGTATAGTGTAGTAATGTGAGAGGACAGAGTATGTGGTGTATAGTGTAGAAATGTAAGAACAGAGTATGTGGTGTATAGTGTAGTAAAGTGAGAGGACATAGTAGGTGGTGTATAGTGTAGTAATGTGAGATAACATAGTATGTGGTGTATATTGTAGTAATGTAAGGACATAGTATGTGGTGTATAGTGTAGTAATGTGACAGGACAGAGTTTGTGGAGTATAGTGTAGTAATGTGAGAGGACATAGTAAGTGGTGTATAGTGTAGCAAGGTGAGAGGACATAGTATGTGGTGTATAGTGTAGTAATGTGAGAGGACAGAGTAGGTATTGTATAGAGTAGTAATGTGAGAGGACATAGTATGTGGTGTATAGTGTAGTAATGTGAGAGGACATAGTATTTGGTGTATAGTGTAGTAATGTGAGGACATAGTATGTGGTGTATAGTGTAGTAAAGTGAGAGGACATAGTATGTGGTGTATAGTGTAGTAATGTAAGAGGCAGAGTATGTGGTGTATAGTGTAGTAATGTGATAGCACAGAGTAGGTGGTATATGGTGTAGTAATGTGAGAGGACATAGTAAGTGGTGTATAGTGTAGTAATGTGAGAGGACAGAGTATGTGGTGTATAGTGTGATAATGTTAGAGGACATAGTATGTGGTGTATCGTTTAGTAATGTGAAATGACATAGTATGTGGGGTATAGTGTAGTAATGTGAGAGGACATAGTATGTGGTGTGTAGTGTAGTAATGTAAGAGGACAGAGTAAATGGTGTAAAGGGTAGTAATGTGATAGGACAGAATATGCGGTGTGTAGTGTAGTAATGTGAGAGGACATAGAATGTGGTGTATAGTGTAGTAAATCGAGAGGACAGAGAATGTGGTGTTAATTGTAGTAAAGTGAGCGACAGAGTAGGTGGTGTATGGTGTAGTAATGTGAGAGGGCATAGTAAGTGGTGTATAGTGTAGTAATGTGAGAGGACATAGTATGTGGTGTAAAGTGTAGTAATGTAATGACATAGTATGTGGTGTATAGTGTAATAATGTGAGAGGACATAGTATGTGGTATATAGTGTAGTAATGTGAGAGGACATAGTATGTGGTGTATAGTGTAGTAATGTGAGAGGACAGAGTATGTGGTGTATAGTGTAGTAATGTGAGAGGACAGAGTATATGGTGTATTGTGTAATGTCAGAGGACATAGTATGTGGTTTATAGTGTAGTAATGTGAGAGGACATAGTATGTGGTGTATAGTGTAGTATTGTGAGAGGACATAGTATGTGGCATATAGTGTAGTAATGTGAGAGGACATAGTAGGTGGTGTATAGTGTAGTAATGTGAGAGGACAGAGTATGTGGTGTATAGTGTAGTAATGTGAGAGGACAGAGTATATGGTGTATCGTGTAATGTCAGAGGACATAGTATGTGGTTTATAGTGTAGTAATGTGAGAGGACATAGTATGTGGTGTATAGTGTAGTAATGTGAGAGGACAGCGTATGTGATGTATAGTGTAGTAAAGTGAGATGATATAGTATGTGGTGTATAGTGTAGTAATGTGAGGACATAGTATGTGGTGTATAGTGGAGTAATGTGAGAGGCAGAGTATGTGGTGTATAGTGTAGTAATGTGAGAGGATAGAGAATGTGGTGTATGGTGTAGTAATGTGGGAGGACATAGTAAGTGGTGTATAGTGTAGGAAGGTGAGAGGACATAGTATGTGGTGTATAGTGCAGTAATATGAGAGGACAGAGTAGGTGGTGTATAGTGTAGTAATGTGAAAGGACATAGTATGTGGTGTATAGTGTAGTAAAGTGAATGGACATAGTATGTGGTGTATAGTGTAGTAATGTGGGAGGACTTAGTAAGTGGTGTATAGTGTAGTAATGTGAGAGGACAGAGTATGTGGTGTGTAGTGTAGTAATGTGAGAGGACAGAGTATGTGGTGTATAGTGTAGTAATGTGAGAGGACAGAGTATGTGGTGTATAGTGTAGAAATGTAAGAACAGAGTATGTGTTGTATAGTGTAGTAAAGTGAGAGGACATAGTATGTGGTGTATAGTGTAGTAATGTGAGAGGCAGAGTATGTGGTGTATAGTATAGTAATGTAAGAGGACAGAGTATGTGGTGTATGGTGTAGTAATGTGAGAGGACATATTAAGTGGTGTATAGTGTAGTAATGTGAGAGGACAGAGTAAGTGGTGCGTAGTGTAGTAACGTGAGAGGACAGCGTATGTGATGTATAGTGTAGTAAAGTGAGATGATATAGTATGTGGTGTATAGTGTAGTAATGTGAGGACATAGTATGTGGTGTATAGTGTAGTAATGTGAGAGGCAGAGTATGTGGTGTATAGTGTAGTAATGTGAGAGGACAGAGTAGGTATTGTATAGAGTAGTAATGTGAGAGGACATAGTATGTGGTGTATAGTGTAGTAATGTGAGAGGACATAGTATTTGGTGTATAGTGTAGTAATGTGAGGACATAGTATGTGGTGTATAGTGTAGTAAAGTGAGAGGACATAGTATGTGGTGTATAGTGTAGTAATGTAAGAGGCAGAGTATGTGGTGTATAGTGTAGTAATGTGATAGCACAGAGTAGGTGGTATATGGTGTAGTAATGTGAGAGGACATAGTAAGTGGTGTATAGTGTAGTAATGTGAGAGGACAGAGTATGTGGTGTATAGTGTGATAATGTTAGAGGACATAGTATGTGGTGTATCGTTTAGTAATGTGAAATGACATAGTATGTGGGGTATAGTGTAGTAATGTGAGAGGACATAGTATGTGGTGTGTAGTGTAGTAATGTAAGAGGAAAGAGTAAATGGTGTAAAGGGTAGTAATGTGATAGGACAGAATATGCGGTGTGTAGTGTAGTAATGTGAGAGGACATAGAATGTGGTGTATAGTGTAGTAAATCGAGAGGACAGAGAATGTGGTGTTAATTGTAGTAAAGTGAGCGACAGAGTAGGTGGTGTATGGTGTAGTAATGTGAGAGGGCATAGTAAGTGGTGTATAGTGTAGTAATGTGAGAGGACATAGTATGTGGTGTAAAGTGAAGTAATGTAATGACATAGTATGTGGTGTATAGTGTAATAATGTGAGAGGACATAGTATGTGGTATATAGTGTAGTAATGTGAGAGGACATAGTATGTGGTGTATAGTGTAGTAATGTGAGAGGACAGAGTATGTGGTGTATAGTGTAGTAATGTGAGAGGACAGAGTATATGGTGTATTGTGTAATGTCAGAGGACATAGTATGTGGTTTATAGTGTAGTAATGTGAGAGGACATAGTATGTGGTGTATAGTGTAGTATTGTGAGAGGACATAGTATGTGGTATATAGTGTAGTAATGTGAGAGGACATAGTAGGTGGTGTATAGTGTAGTAATGTGAGAGGACAGAGTATGTGGTGTATAGTGTAGTAATGTGAGAGGACAGAGTATATGGTGTATCGTGTAATGTCAGAGGACATAGTATGTGGTTTATAGTGTAGTAATGTGAGAGGACATAGTATGTGGTGTATAGTGTAGTAATGTGAGAGGACAGCGTATGTGATGTATAGTGTAGTAAAGTGAGATGATATAGTATGTGGTGTATAGTGTAGTAATGTGAGGACATAGTATGTGGTGTATAGTGGAGTAATGTGAGAGGCAGAGTATGTGGTGTATAGTGTAGTAATGTGAGAGGATAGAGAATGTGGTGTATGGTGTAGTAATGTGGGAGGACATAGTAAGTGGTGTATAGTGTAGGAAGGTGAGAGGACATAGTATGTGGTGTATAGTGCAGTAATATGAGAGGACAGAGTATGTGGTGTATAGTGTAGTAATGTGAGAGGACAGAGTATGTGGTGTATAGTGTAGAAATGTAAGAACAGAGTATGTGGTGTATAGTGTAGTAAAGTGAGAGGACATAGTAGGTGGTGTATAGTGTAGTAATGTGAGATAACATAGTATGTGGTGTATATTGTAGTAATGTAAGGACATAGTATGTGGTGTATAGTGTAGTAATGTGACAGGACAGAGTTTGTGGAGTATAGTGTAGTAATGTGAGAGGACATAGTAAGTGGTGTATAGTGTAGCAAGGTGAGAGGACATAGTATGTGGTGTATAGTGTAGTAATGTGAGAGGACAGAGTAGGTATTGTATAGAGTAGTAATGTGAGAGGACATAGTATGTGGTGTATAGTGTAGTAATGTGAGAGGACATAGTATTTGGTGTATAGTGTAGTAATGTGAGGACATAGTATGTGGTGTATAGTGTAGTAAAGTGAGAGGACATAGTATGTGGTGTATAGTGTAGTAATGTAAGAGGCAGAGTATGTGGTGTATAGTGTAGTAATGTGATAGCACAGAGTAGGTGGTATATGGTGTAGTAATGTGAGAGGACATAGTAAGTGGTGTATAGTGTAGTAATGTGAGAGGACAGAGTATGTGGTGTATAGTGTGATAATGTTAGAGGACATAGTATGTGGTGTATCGTTTAGTAATGTGAAATGACATAGTATGTGGGGTATAGTGTAGTAATGTGAGAGGACATAGTATGTGGTGTGTAGTGTAGTAATGTAAGAGGACAGAGTAAATGGTGTAAAGGGTAGTAATGTGATAGGACAGAATATGCGGTGTGTAGTGTAGTAATGTGAGAGGACATAGAATGTGGTGTATAGTGTAGTAAATCGAGAGGACAGAGAATGTGGTGTTAATTGTAGTAAAGTGAGCGACAGAGTAGGTGGTGTATGGTGTAGTAATGTGAGAGGGCATAGTAAGTGGTGTATAGTGTAGTAATGTGAGAGGACATAGTATGTGGTGTAAAGTGTAGTAATGTAATGACATAGTATGTGGTGTATAGTGTAATAATGTGAGAGGACATAGTATGTGGTATATAGTGTAGTAATGTGAGAGGACATAGTATGTGGTGTATAGTGTAGTAATGTGAGAGGACAGAGTATGTGGTGTATAGTGTAGTAATGTGAGAGGACAGAGTATATGGTGTATTGTGTAATGTCAGAGGACATAGTATGTGGTTTATAGTGTAGTAATGTGAGAGGACATAGTATGTGGTGTATAGTGTAGTATTGTGAGAGGACATAGTATGTGGTATATAGTGTAGTAATGTGAGAGGACATAGTAGGTGGTGTATAGTGTAGTAATGTGAGAGGACAGAGTATGTGGTGTATAGTGTAGTAATGTGAGAGGACAGAGTATATGGTGTATCGTGTAATGTCAGAGGACATAGTATGTGGTTTATAGTGTAGTAATGTGAGAGGACATAGTATGTGGTGTATAGTGTAGTAATGTGAGAGGACAGCGTATGTGATGTATAGTGTAGTAAAGTGAGATGATATAGTATGTGGTGTATAGTGTAGTAATGTGAGGACATAGTATGTGGTGTATAGTGGAGTAATGTGAGAGGCAGAGTATGTGGTGTATAGTGTAGTAATGTGAGAGGATAGAGAATGTGGTGTATGGTGTAGTAATGTGGGAGGACATAGTAAGTGGTGTATAGTGTAGGAAGGTGAGAGGACATAGTATGTGGTGTATAGTGCAGTAATATGAGAGGACAGAGTATGTGGTGTATAGTGTAGTAATGTGAGAGGACAGAGTATGTGGTGTATAGTGTAGAAATGTAAGAACAGAGTATGTGGTGTATAGTGTAGTAAAGTGAGAGGACATAGTAGGTGGTGTATAGTGTAGTAATGTGAGATAACATAGTATGTGGTGTATATTGTAGTAATGTAAGGACATAGTATGTGGTGTATAGTGTAGTAATGTGACAGGACAGAGTTTGTGGAGTATAGTGTAGTAATGTGAGAGGACATAGTAAGTGGTGTATAGTGTAGCAAGGTGAGAGGACATAGTATGTGGTGTATAGTGTAGTAATGTGAGAGGACAGAGTAGGTATTGTATAGAGTAGTAATGTGAGAGGACATAGTATGTGGTGTATAGTGTAGTAATGTGAGAGGACATAGTATTTGGTGTATAGTGTAGTAATGTGAGGACATAGTATGTGGTGTATAGTGTAGTAAAGTGAGAGGACATAGTATGTGGTGTATAGTGTAGTAATGTAAGAGGCAGAGTATGTGGTGTATAGTGTAGTAATGTGATAGCACAGAGTAGGTGGTATATGGTGTAGTAATGTGAGAGGACATAGTAAGTGGTGTATAGTGTAGTAATGTGAGAGGACAGAGTATGTGGTGTATAGTGTGATAATGTTAGAGGACATAGTATGTGGTGTATCGTTTAGTAATGTGAAATGACATAGTATGTGGGGTATAGTGTAGTAATGTGAGAGGACATAGTATGTGGTGTGTAGTGTAGTAATGTAAGAGGACAGAGTAAATGGTGTAAAGGGTAGTAATGTGATAGGACAGAATATGCGGTGTGTAGTGTAGTAATGTGAGAGGACATAGAATGTGGTGTATAGTGTAGTAAATCGAGAGGACAGAGAATGTGGTGTTAATTGTAGTAAAGTGAGCGACAGAGTAGGTGGTGTATGGTGTAGTAATGTGAGAGGGCATAGTAAGTGGTGTATAGTGTAGTAATGTGAGAGGACATAGTATGTGGTGTAAAGTGTAGTAATGTAATGACATAGTATGTGGTGTATAGTGTAATAATGTGAGAGGACATAGTATGTGGTATATAGTGTAGTAATGTGAGAGGACATAGTATGTGGTGTATAGTGTAGTAATGTGAGAGGACAGAGTATGTGGTGTATAGTGTAGTAATGTGAGAGGACAGAGTATATGGTGTATTGTGTAATGTCAGAGGACATAGTATGTGGTTTATAGTGTAGTAATGTGAGAGGACATAGTATGTGGTGTATAGTGTAGTATTGTGAGAGGACATAGTATGTGGTATATAGTGTAGTAATGTGAGAGGACATAGTAGGTGGTGTATAGTGTAGTAATGTGAGAGGACAGAGTATGTGGTGTATAGTGTAGTAATGTGAGAGGACAGAGTATATGGTGTATCGTGTAATGTCAGAGGACATAGTATGTGGTTTATAGTGTAGTAATGTGAGAGGACATAGTATGTGGTGTATAGTGTAGTAATGTGAGAGGACAGCGTATGTGATGTATAGTGTAGTAAAGTGAGATGATATAGAATGTGGTGTATAGTGTAGTAATGTGAGGACATAGTATGTGGTGTATAGTGGAGTAATGTGAGAGGCAGAGTATGTGGTGTATAGTGTAGTAATGTGAGAGGATAGAGAATGTGGTGTATGGTGTAGTAATGTGGGAGGACATAGTAAGTGGTGTATAGTGTAGGAAGGTGAGAGGACATAGTATGTGGTGTATAGTGCAGTAATATGAGAGGACAGAGTAGGTGGTGTATAGTGTAGTAATGTGAAAGGACATAGTATGTGGTGTATAGTGTAGTAAAGTGAATGGACATAGTATGTGGTGTATAGTGTAGTAATGTGGGAGGACTTAGTAAGTGGTGTATAGTGTAGTAATGTGAGAGGACAGAGTATGTGGTGTGTAGTGTAGTAATGTGAGAGGACAGAGTATGTGGTGTATAGTGTAGTAATGTGAGAGGACAGAGTATGTGGTGTATAGTGTAGAAATGTAAGAACAGAGTATGTGTTGTATAGTGTAGTAAAGTGAGAGGACATAGTATGTGGTGTATAGTGTAATAATGTGAGAGGCAGAGTATGTGGTGTATAGTATAGTAATGTGAGAGGACAGAGTAGGTGGTATATGGTGTAGTAAATTGAGAGGACATAGTATGTGGTGTATAGTGTAGTAATGTGAGAGGACGTAGTATGCGGTGTATAGTATAGTAAATTGAGAGGCAGAGTATGTGGTGTATAGTGTAGTAATGTGAGAGGACAGAGTATGTGGTGTATGGTGTAGTAATGTGAGAGGACATATTAAGTGGTGTATAGTGTAGTAATGTGAGAGGACAGAGTATGTGATGTAAGGTGTATTAAAGTGAGAGGACATAGTATGTGGTGTATAGTGTAGTAATTTAATGACATAGTATGTGGTGTATGGTGTAGTAATGTGAGAGGGCATAGTATGTGGTGTATAGAGTAGTAGTGTGAGAGGACATAGTATGTGGTGTACAGTGTAGTAATGTGAGGACACAGCATATGGTGTATAGTGTAGTAATGTGAGAGGAAAGAGTATGTGGTATGTAGTGTAGTGATGTGAGAGGATATAATATGTGGTGTATAGTGTAGTACAGTGAGAGGACATAGTATGTGGTATATAATGTAGTAAAGTGAGAGGACATTGTATGTGGTGTATAGTGTAGTAATGTGAGGACATAGTATGTGGTGTATAGTGTAGTAATGTGAGGACATAGTATGTGGTGTATAGTGTAGTAAAGCGAGAGGACATAGTATGTGGTATATAGTGTAGTAATGTGAGAGGACATAGTATGTGGTGTATAGTATAGTAAAGTGAGAGGCATAGTATGTGGTGTATAGTGTAGTAATGTGAGAGGACATAGCATGTGGTGTATAGTGTAGTAATGTAATGACATAGTATGTGGTGTATAGTGTAGTAATGTGAGTGGAGGTAGTATGTGGTGTATAGTGTAGTGATATAAGAGGACATAGTATGTGGTGTATAGTGTAGTGATGTAAGAACAGAGTAGGTGGCATATAGTGTAGTAATGTGAAAGGACAGAGTATGTGGTGTGTAGTGTAGTAATGTGAGAGGACAGAGTATGTGGTGTATAGTGTAGTAATGTGAGAGGACAGAGTATGTGGTGTATAGTGTAGAAATGTAAGAACAGAGTATGTGGTGTATAGTGTAGTAAAGTGAGAGGACATAGTAGGTGGTGTATAGTGTAGTAATGTGAGATAACATAGTATGTGGTGTATATTGTAGTAATGTAAGGACATAGTATGTGGTGTATAGTGTAGTAATGTGACAGGACAGAGTTTGTGGAGTATAGTGTAGTAATGTGAGAGGACATAGTAAGTGGTGTATAGTGTAGCAAGGTGAGAGGACATAGTATGTGGTGTATAGTGTAGTAATGTGAGAGGACAGAGTAGGTATTGTATAGAGTAGTAATGTGAGAGGACATAGTATGTGGTGTATAGTGTAGTAATGTGAGAAGACATAGTATTTGGTGTATAGTGTAGTAATGTGAGGACATAGTATGTGGTGTATAGTGTAGTAAAGTGAGAGGACATAGTATGTGGTGTATAGTGTAGTAATGTAAGAGGCAGAGTATGTGGTGTATAGTGTAGTAATGTGATAGCACAGAGTAGGTGGTATATGGTGTAGTAATGTGAGAGGACATAGTAAGTGGTGTATAGTGTAGTAATGTGAGAGGACAGAGTATGTGGTGTATAGTGTGATAATGTTAGAGGACATAGTATGTGGTGTATCGTTTAGTAATGTGAAATGACATAGTATGTGGGGTATAGTGTAGTAATGTGAGAGGACATAGTATGTGGTGTGTAGTGTAGTAATGTAAGAGGACAGAGTACGTGGTGTATAGTGTAGTAAATCGAGAGGACAGAGAATGTGGTGTTAATTGTAGTAATGTGAGCGACAGAGTAGGTGGTGTATGGTGTAGTAATGTGAGAGGGCATAGTAAGTGGTGTATAGTGTAGTAATGTGAGAGGACATAGTATGTGGTGTAAAGTGTAGTAATGTAATGACATAGTATGTGGTGTATAGTGTAGTAATGTGAGAGGACATAGTATGTGGTATATAGTGTAGTAATGTGAGAGGACATAGTATGTGGTGTATAGTGTAGTAATGTGAGAGGACAGAGTATGTGGTGTATAGTGTAGTAATGTGAGAGGACAGAGTATATGGTGTATTGTGTAATGTCAGAGGACATAGTATGTGGTTTATAGTGTAGTAATGTGAGAGGACATAGTATGTGGTGTATAGTGTAGTATTGTGAGAGGACATAGTATGTGGTATATAGTGTAGTAATGTGAGAGGACATAGTAGGTGGTGTATAGTGTAGTAATGTGAGAGGACAGCGTATGTGGTGTATAGTGTAGTAATGTGAGAGGACAGAGTATATGGTGTATCGTGTAATGTCAGAGGACATAGTATGTGGTTTATAGTGTAGTAATGTGAGAGGACATAGTATGTGGTGTATAGTGTAGTAATGTGAGAGGACAGAGTATATGGTGTATAGTGTAGTAATGTGAGAGGACATAGTATGAGGTGTGTAGTGTAGTAATATGAGAGGACAGAGTATGTGATGTGTAGTGTAGTAATGTGAGAGGACAGAGTATGTGGTGTATATTGTAGTGATGTGAGAGGACATAGTATGTGGTGTTTAGTGTAGTAATGAGAGAGGACGTTGTATGTGGTGTATAGTGTAGTAATGTGTGAAGACACAGTATGTGGTGTATAGTGTAGTAATGTGAGAGGACATGGTATGTGGTGTGTAGTTTAATAATGTGAGAGAACATAGTATGTGGTGCATAGTGTAGTAAGGTGAGGGGACATAGTATGTGGTGTATAGTATAGTAATGTGAGAGGCAGAGTATGTGGTGTATAGTGTAGTAATGTGAGAGGACAGAGTATGTGGTGTATAGTGTAGTACTGTAAGAACAGAGTATGTGGTGTATAGTGTAGTAATGTGAGAGGACATAGTAGGTGGTGTATAGTGTAGTAATGTGAGATAACATAGTATGTGGTGCATAGTGTAGTAATGTAAGGATATAGTATGTGGTGTTTAGTGTAGTAATGTGAGAGGACAGAGTATGTGGTGTATAGTGTAGTAATGTAATGGCATAGTATGTGGTGTATAGTGTAGTAATGTGTGTGGGCATAGTATGTGGTGTATAGTATAGTAATGTGAGTGGAGGTAGTATGTGGTGTATAGTGTAGTGATGTAAGAGGACATAGTATGTGTTGTATAGTGTAGTGATGTAAGAACAGATTAGGTGGTATATAGTGTAGTAATGTAAGAGGACAGAGTATGTGGTATATAGTGTAGTAATGTGAGAGGACACAGTATGTGGTGTATAGTGTAGTAATGTGAGAGGACATAGTATGTGGTGTATAGTGTAGCATTGTGAGAGGACATAGTATGTCGTATATAGTGTAGTAATGTGAGAGGACATAGTATGTGGTGTATAGTGTAGTAATGTGAGAGGACATAGTATGTTGTGTATAGTGTAGTATTGTGAGAGGACATAGTATGTGGTATATAGTGTAGTAATGTGAGAGGACATAGTAGGTGGTGTAAAGTATAGTAATGTGAGGGGACAGAGTATGTGGTGTATAGTTTAGTAATGTGAGAGGACAGAGTATATGGTGTATAGTGTAGTAATGTCAGAGGACATAGTATGTGGTTTATAGTGTAGTAATGTGAGAGGACATAGTATGTGGTGTATAGTGTAGTAATGTGAGAGGACAGGGTATGTGGTGTATAGTGTAGTAATGTGAGAGGACAGAGTATATGGTGTATAGTGTAGTAATGTGAGAGGACATAGTATGAGGTGTGTAGTGCAGTAATATGAGAGGACAGAGTATGTGGTGTGTAGTGTAGTAATGTGAGAGGACAGAGTATGTGGTGTATATTGTAGTGATGTGAGAGGACATAGTATGTGGTGTTTAGTGTAGTAATGAGAGAGGATGTAGTATGTGGTGTATAGTGTAGTATGGTGTGAGGACATAGTATGTGGTGTATAGTGTAGTAATGTAAGAGGACATAGTATGTGGTGTATAGTATAGTAATGTGAGAGGCAGAGTATGTGGTGTATAGTGTAGTAATGTGAGAGGACAGAGTATGTGGTGTATAGTGTAGTAATGTAAGAACAGAGTATGTGGTGTATAGTGTACTAATGTGAGAGGACATAGTAGGTGGTGTATAGTGTAGTAATGTGAGATAACATAGTATGTGGTGCATAGTGTAGTAATGTAAGGATATAGTATGTGGTGTATAGTGTAATAATGTGAGGGGACAGAGTATGTGGTGTATAGTGTAGTAATGTGAGAGGACATAGTAAGTGGTGTATAGTGTAGTAATGTGAGAGGACATAGTATGTGGTGTATAGTGTAGTAATGTAATGACATAGTATGTGGTGTATAGTGTAGTAATGTGAGAGGACAGAGTATGTGGTGTATTGTGAAGTGATGTGTGTGGGCATAGTATGTGGTGTATAGTGTAGTAATGTGAGAGGACATAGTATGTGGTGTATAGTGTAGTAATGTAATGACATAGTATGTGGTGTATAGTGTAGTAATGTGAGAGGACAGACTATGTGGTGTATGGTGTAGTGATGTGTGTGGGCATAGTATGTGTTGTATAGTAGAGTAATGTGAGTGGAGGTAGTATGTGGTGTATAGTGTAGTGATGTAAGAACAGATTAGGTGGTATATAGTGTAGTAATGTGAGAGGACAGAGTTATGCTATATATTTATATGCTATTTATTTGTTTACATATTTATGGTCCGGATTGATTTTGTATATTTACTGTGCACCTTTATATAGTACTACTTACCTTGACTATTATTTATCAATTGTTGCTGGGGAGTCTTTTGTGGTCTTTACCCTTATTTGGGTTTTTTAAGTGTGTTTTTATGTCTTATTCAATAAAATCTCATGTGTCATCTATGCACATCTCTTTCCTTATTTCTTGCATTAGTATCCCTTAGATGTGTGACATACTATTATTCTTTACATTAATTCCCCATTTCCTTTAAAAGAGTAGTGTAGTAATGTGAGAGGACATAGTATGTGGTGTATAGTCTAGTGATGTGAGAGGACATGGTATGTGGTGTATAGTGCAGTAAAGTGAGAGGACATAGTATGTGGTGTATAGTGTAGTAATGTGAGGACATAGTATGTGGTGTAAAATATATAGTGATGTAAGGAAATAGTATGTGTTGTATAGTATAGTAATGTAAGGACATAGTATGTGGTGTATAGTGTAGTAATGTGCGGACATAGTATGTGGTGTATAGTGTAGTGATGTGCGGACATAGTATGTGGTGTATAGTGTAGTAATGTAAGGACATTTTATGTGGTGTATAGTGTAGTAATGTGAGGACATAGTATGTGGTGTATAGTGTAGTAATGTGAGGACATAGTATGTGTTGTATATTGTAGTAAAGTGAGATGACATAGTATGTGGTGTATAGTGTAGTAATGTGAGAGTACATAGTATGTGGTGTATAGTGTAGTAATGTGAGGACATAGTATGTGGTGTATAGTGTAGTAAAGTGAGAGGACATAGTATGTGGTGTATAGTATAGTAAAGTGAGAGGCAGAGTATGTGGTGTATAGTGTAGTAATGTGAGAGGATATATTAAGTGGTGCATAGTGTAGTAAAGTGAGAGGACATATTAAGTGGTGCATAGTGTAGTAAAGTGAGAGGACATAGTATGTGGTGTATAGTGTAGTAATGTGAGAGGACAGAGAATGTGGTGTATGGTGTAGTAATGTGAGAGGACATAGTAAGTGGTGTATAGTGTAGCAAGGTGAGAGGACATAGTATGTGGTGTGTAGTGTAGTAATGTGAGAGGCAGTGTATGTGGTGTATAGTGTAGTAATGTGAGAGGACATAGTAAGTGGTGTATAGTGTAGCAAGGTGAGAGGACATAGTATGTGGTGTATAGTGTAGTAATGTGAGAGGACAGAGTAGGTGGTGTATAGAGTAGTAATGTGAGAGGACATAGTATGTGGTGTATAGTGTAGTAATGTGAGAGGCAGAGTATGCGGTGTATAGTATAGTAATGTAAGGACATAATATGTGGTGTATAGTGTAGTAATTTAAGGACATAGTATGTGGTGTATAGTGTAGTAAAGTGAGTGGACATAGTATGTGGTGTATAGTGTAGTAATGTGAAGACATAGTATGTGGTGTATAGTGTAGTAATGTAAGGACATAATATGTGGTGTATAGTGTAGTAATGTAAGGACATAATATGTGGTGTATAGTGTAGTAATGTAAGGACATAGTATGTGGTGTATAGTGTAGTAAAGTGAGAGGACATAGTATGTGGTGTATAGTGTAGTAATGTAAGGACAGAGTATGTGGTGTATAGTGTAGTAATGTGAGGACATAGTATGTGGTGTATAGTGTAGTAAGGTGAGAGGACATAGTATGTGGTGTATAGTGCAGTAATATGAGAGGACAGAGTAGGTGGTGTATAGTGTAGTAATGTGAAAGGACATAGTATGTGGTGTATAGTGTAGTAAAGTGAATGGACATAGTATGTGGTGTATAGTGTAGTAATGTGGGAGGACTTAGTAAGTGGTGTATAGTGTAGTAATGTGAGAGGACAGAGTATGTGGTGTGTAGTGTAGTAATGTGAGAGGACAGAGTATGTGGTGTATAGTGTAGTAATGTGAGAGGACAGAGTATGTGGTGTATAGTGTAGAAATGTAAGAACAGAGTATGTGTTGTATAGTGTAGTAAAGTGAGAGGACATAGTATGTGGTGTATAGTGTAGTAATGTGAGAGGCAGAGTATGTGGTGTATAGTATAGTAATGTAAGAGGACAGAGTATGTGGTGTATGGTGTAGTAATGTGAGAGGACATATTAAGTGGTGTATAGTGTAGTAATGTGAGAGGACAGAGTAAGTGGTGCGTAGTGTAGTAACGTGAGAGGACAGCGTATGTGATGTATAGTGTAGTAAAGTGAGATGATATAGTATGTGGTGTATAGTGTAGTAATGTGAGGACATAGTATGTGGTGTATAGTGTAGTAATGTGAGAGGCAGAGTATGTGGTGTATAGTGTAGTAATGTGAGAGGACAGAGTAGGTATTGTATAGAGTAGTAATGTGAGAGGACATAGTATGTGGTGTATAGTGTAGTAATGTGAGAGGACATAGTATTTGGTGTATAGTGTAGTAATGTGAGGACATAGTATGTGGTGTATAGTGTAGTAAAGTGAGAGGACATAGTATGTGGTGTATAGTGTAGTAATGTAAGAGGCAGAGTATGTGGTGTATAGTGTAGTAATGTGATAGCACAGAGTAGGTGGTATATGGTGTAGTAATGTGAGAGGACATAGTAAGTGGTGTATAGTGTAGTAATGTGAGAGGACAGAGTATGTGGTGTATAGTGTGATAATGTTAGAGGACATAGTATGTGGTGTATCGTTTAGTAATGTGAAATGACATAGTATGTGGGGTATAGTGTAGTAATGTGAGAGGACATAGTATGTGGTGTGTAGTGTAGTAATGTAAGAGGAAAGAGTAAATGGTGTAAAGGGTAGTAATGTGATAGGACAGAATATGCGGTGTGTAGTGTAGTAATGTGAGAGGACATAGAATGTGGTGTATAGTGTAGTAAATCGAGAGGACAGAGAATGTGGTGTTAATTGTAGTAAAGTGAGCGACAGAGTAGGTGGTGTATGGTGTAGTAATGTGAGAGGGCATAGTAAGTGGTGTATAGTGTAGTAATGTGAGAGGACATAGTATGTGGTGTAAAGTGAAGTAATGTAATGACATAGTATGTGGTGTATAGTGTAATAATGTGAGAGGACATAGTATGTGGTATATAGTGTAGTAATGTGAGAGGACATAGTATGTGGTGTATAGTGTAGTAATGTGAGAGGACAGAGTATGTGGTGTATAGTGTAGTAATGTGAGAGGACAGAGTATATGGTGTATTGTGTAATGTCAGAGGACATAGTATGTGGTTTATAGTGTAGTAATGTGAGAGGACATAGTATGTGGTGTATAGTGTAGTATTGTGAGAGGACATAGTATGTGGTATATAGTGTAGTAATGTGAGAGGACATAGTAGGTGGTGTATAGTGTAGTAATGTGAGAGGACAGAGTATGTGGTGTATAGTGTAGTAATGTGAGAGGACAGAGTATATGGTGTATCGTGTAATGTCAGAGGACATAGTATGTGGTTTATAGTGTAGTAATGTGAGAGGACATAGTATGTGGTGTATAGTGTAGTAATGTGAGAGGACAGCGTATGTGATGTATAGTGTAGTAAAGTGAGATGATATAGTATGTGGTGTATAGTGTAGTAATGTGAGGACATAGTATGTGGTGTATAGTGGAGTAATGTGAGAGGCAGAGTATGTGGTGTATAGTGTAGTAATGTGAGAGGATAGAGAATGTGGTGTATGGTGTAGTAATGTGGGAGGACATAGTAAGTGGTGTATAGTGTAGGAAGGTGAGAGGACATAGTATGTGGTGTATAGTGCAGTAATATGAGAGGACAGAGTATGTGGTGTATAGTGTAGTAATGTGAGAGGACAGAGTATGTGGTGTATAGTGTAGAAATGTAAGAACAGAGTATGTGGTGTATAGTGTAGTAAAGTGAGAGGACATAGTAGGTGGTGTATAGTGTAGTAATGTGAGATAACATAGTATGTGGTGTATATTGTAGTAATGTAAGGACATAGTATGTGGTGTATAGTGTAGTAATGTGACAGGACAGAGTTTGTGGAGTATAGTGTAGTAATGTGAGAGGACATAGTAAGTGGTGTATAGTGTAGCAAGGTGAGAGGACATAGTATGTGGTGTATAGTGTAGTAATGTGAGAGGACAGAGTAGGTATTGTATAGAGTAGTAATGTGAGAGGACATAGTATGTGGTGTATAGTGTAGTAATGTGAGAGGACATAGTATTTGGTGTATAGTGTAGTAATGTGAGGACATAGTATGTGGTGTATAGTGTAGTAAAGTGAGAGGACATAGTATGTGGTGTATAGTGTAGTAATGTAAGAGGCAGAGTATGTGGTGTATAGTGTAGTAATGTGATAGCACAGAGTAGGTGGTATATGGTGTAGTAATGTGAGAGGACATAGTAAGTGGTGTATAGTGTAGTAATGTGAGAGGACAGAGTATGTGGTGTATAGTGTGATAATGTTAGAGGACATAGTATGTGGTGTATCGTTTAGTAATGTGAAATGACATAGTATGTGGGGTATAGTGTAGTAATGTGAGAGGACATAGTATGTGGTGTGTAGTGTAGTAATGTAAGAGGACAGAGTAAATGGTGTAAAGGGTAGTAATGTGATAGGACAGAATATGCGGTGTGTAGTGTAGTAATGTGAGAGGACATAGAATGTGGTGTATAGTGTAGTAAATCGAGAGGACAGAGAATGTGGTGTTAATTGTAGTAAAGTGAGCGACAGAGTAGGTGGTGTATGGTGTAGTAATGTGAGAGGGCATAGTAAGTGGTGTATAGTGTAGTAATGTGAGAGGACATAGTATGTGGTGTAAAGTGTAGTAATGTAATGACATAGTATGTGGTGTATAGTGTAATAATGTGAGAGGACATAGTATGTGGTATATAGTGTAGTAATGTGAGAGGACATAGTATGTGGTGTATAGTGTAGTAATGTGAGAGGACAGAGTATGTGGTGTATAGTGTAGTAATGTGAGAGGACAGAGTATATGGTGTATTGTGTAATGTCAGAGGACATAGTATGTGGTTTATAGTGTAGTAATGTGAGAGGACATAGTATGTGGTGTATAGTGTAGTATTGTGAGAGGACATAGTATGTGGTATATAGTGTAGTAATGTGAGAGGACATAGTAGGTGGTGTATAGTGTAGTAATGTGAGAGGACAGAGTATGTGGTGTATAGTGTAGTAATGTGAGAGGACAGAGTATATGGTGTATCGTGTAATGTCAGAGGACATAGTATGTGGTTTATAGTGTAGTAATGTGAGAGGACATAGTATGTGGTGTATAGTGTAGTAATGTGAGAGGACAGCGTATGTGATGTATAGTGTAGTAAAGTGAGATGATATAGAATGTGGTGTATAGTGTAGTAATGTGAGGACATAGTATGTGGTGTATAGTGGAGTAATGTGAGAGGCAGAGTATGTGGTGTATAGTGTAGTAATGTGAGAGGATAGAGAATGTGGTGTATGGTGTAGTAATGTGGGAGGACATAGTAAGTGGTGTATAGTGTAGGAAGGTGAGAGGACATAGTATGTGGTGTATAGTGCAGTAATATGAGAGGACAGAGTAGGTGGTGTATAGTGTAGTAATGTGAAAGGACATAGTATGTGGTGTATAGTGTAGTAAAGTGAATGGACATAGTATGTGGTGTATAGTGTAGTAATGTGGGAGGACTTAGTAAGTGGTGTATAGTGTAGTAATGTGAGAGGACAGAGTATGTGGTGTGTAGTGTAGTAATGTGAGAGGACAGAGTATGTGGTGTATAGTGTAGTAATGTGAGAGGACAGAGTATGTGGTGTATAGTGTAGAAATGTAAGAACAGAGTATGTGTTGTATAGTGTAGTAAAGTGAGAGGACATAGTATGTGGTGTATAGTGTAATAATGTGAGAGGCAGAGTATGTGGTGTATAGTATAGTAATGTGAGAGGACAGAGTAGGTGGTATATGGTGTAGTAAATTGAGAGGACATAGTATGTGGTGTATAGTGTAGTAATGTGAGAGGACGTAGTATGCGGTGTATAGTATAGTAAATTGAGAGGCAGAGTATGTGGTGTATAGTGTAGTAATGTGAGAGGACAGAGTATGTGGTGTATGGTGTAGTAATGTGAGAGGACATATTAAGTGGTGTATAGTGTAGTAATGTGAGAGGACAGAGTATGTGATGTAAGGTGTATTAAAGTGAGAGGACATAGTATGTGGTGTATAGTGTAGTAATTTAATGACATAGTATGTGGTGTATGGTGTAGTAATGTGAGAGGGCATAGTATGTGGTGTATAGTGTAGTAGTGTGAGAGGACATAGTATGTGGTGTACAGTGTAGTAATGTGAGGACACAGCATATGGTGTATAGTGTAGTAATGTGAGAGGAAAGAGTATGTGGTATGTAGTGTAGTGATGTGAGAGGATATAATATGTGGTGTATAGTGTAGTACAGTGAGAGGACATAGTATGTGGTATATAATGTAGTAAAGTGAGAGGACATTGTATGTGGTGTATAGTGTAGTAATGTGAGGACATAGTATGTGGTGTATAGTGTAGTAATGTGAGGACATAGTATGTGGTGTATAGTGTAGTAAAGCGAGAGGACATAGTATGTGGTATATAGTGTAGTAATGTGAGAGGACATAGTATGTGGTGTATAGTATAGTAAAGTGAGAGGCATAGTATGTGGTGTATAGTGTAGTAATGTGAGAGGACATAGCATGTGGTGTATAGTGTAGTAATGTAATGACATAGTATGTGGTGTATAGTGTAGTAATGTGAGTGGAGGTAGTATGTGGTGTATAGTGTAGTGATATAAGAGGACATAGTATGTGGTGTATAGTGTAGTGATGTAAGAACAGAGTAGGTGGCATATAGTGTAGTAATGTGAAAGGACAGAGTATGTGGTGTGTAGTGTAGTAATGTGAGAGGACAGAGTATGTGGTGTATAGTGTAGTAATGTGAGAGGACAGAGTATGTGGTGTATAGTGTAGAAATGTAAGAACAGAGTATGTGGTGTATAGTGTAGTAAAGTGAGAGGACATAGTAGGTGGTGTATAGTGTAGTAATGTGAGATAACATAGTATGTGGTGTATATTGTAGTAATGTAAGGACATAGTATGTGGTGTATAGTGTAGTAATGTGACAGGACAGAGTTTGTGGAGTATAGTGTAGTAATGTGAGAGGACATAGTAAGTGGTGTATAGTGTAGCAAGGTGAGAGGACATAGTATGTGGTGTATAGTGTAGTAATGTGAGAGGACAGAGTAGGTATTGTATAGAGTAGTAATGTGAGAGGACATAGTATGTGGTGTATAGTGTAGTAATGTGAGAAGACATAGTATTTGGTGTATAGTGTAGTAATGTGAGGACATAGTATGTGGTGTATAGTGTAGTAAAGTGAGAGGACATAGTATGTGGTGTATAGTGTAGTAATGTAAGAGGCAGAGTATGTGGTGTATAGTGTAGTAATGTGATAGCACAGAGTAGGTGGTATATGGTGTAGTAATGTGAGAGGACATAG
Organism: Engystomops pustulosus; assembly: GCF_040894005.1. Lineage (NCBI taxonomy): Eukaryota > Metazoa > Chordata > Amphibia > Anura > Leptodactylidae > Engystomops > Engystomops pustulosus. Next base: position 227,385,783 of record NC_092413.1, on the reverse strand, counting down.
TAAGTGGTGTATAGTGTAGTAATGTGAGAGGACAGAGTATGTGGTGTATAGTGTGATAATGTTAGAGGACATAGTATGTGGTGTATCGTTTAGTAATGTGAAATGACATAGTATGTGGGGTATAGTGTAGTAATGTGAGAGGACATAGTATGTGGTGTGTAGTGTAGTAATGTAAGAGGACAGAGTACGTGGTGTATAGTGTAGTAAATCGAGAGGACAGAGAATGTGGTGTTAATTGTAGTAATGTGAGCGACAGAGTAGGTGGTGTATGGTGTAGTAATGTGAGAGGGCATAGTAAGTGGTGTATAGTGTAGTAATGTGAGAGGACATAGTATGTGGTGTAAAGTGTAGTAATGTAATGACATAGTATGTGGTGTATAGTGTAGTAATGTGAGAGGACATAGTATGTGGTATATAGTGTAGTAATGTGAGAGGACATAGTATGTGGTGTATAGTGTAGTAATGTGAGAGGACAGAGTATGTGGTGTATAGTGTAGTAATGTGAGAGGACAGAGTATATGGTGTATTGTGTAATGTCAGAGGACATAGTATGTGGTTTATAGTGTAGTAATGTGAGAGGACATAGTATGTGGTGTATAGTGTAGTATTGTGAGAGGACATAGTATGTGGTATATAGTGTAGTAATGTGAGAGGACATAGTAGGTGGTGTATAGTGTAGTAATGTGAGAGGACAGCGTATGTGGTGTATAGTGTAGTAATGTGAGAGGACAGAGTATATGGTGTATCGTGTAATGTCAGAGGACATAGTATGTGGTTTATAGTGTAGTAATGTGAGAGGACATAGTATGTGGTGTATAGTGTAGTAATGTGAGAGGACAGAGTATATGGTGTATAGTGTAGTAATGTGAGAGGACATAGTATGAGGTGTGTAGTGTAGTAATATGAGAGGACAGAGTATGTGATGTGTAGTGTAGTAATGTGAGAGGACAGAGTATGTGGTGTATATTGTAGTGATGTGAGAGGACATAGTATGTGGTGTTTAGTGTAGTAATGAGAGAGGACGTTGTATGTGGTGTATAGTGTAGTAATGTGTGAAGACACAGTATGTGGTGTATAGTGTAGTAATGTGAGAGGACATGGTATGTGGTGTGTAGTTTAATAATGTGAGAGAACATAGTATGTGGTGCATAGTGTAGTAAGGTGAGGGGACATAGTATGTGGTGTATAGTATAGTAATGTGAGAGGCAGAGTATGTGGTGTATAGTGTAGTAATGTGAGAGGACAGAGTATGTGGTGTATAGTGTAGTACTGTAAGAACAGAGTATGTGGTGTATAGTGTAGTAATGTGAGAGGACATAGTAGGTGGTGTATAGTGTAGTAATGTGAGATAACATAGTATGTGGTGCATAGTGTAGTAATGTAAGGATATAGTATGTGGTGTTTAGTGTAGTAATGTGAGAGGACAGAGTATGTGGTGTATAGTGTAGTAATGTAATGGCATAGTATGTGGTGTATAGTGTAGTAATGTGTGTGGGCATAGTATGTGGTGTATAGTATAGTAATGTGAGTGGAGGTAGTATGTGGTGTATAGTGTAGTGATGTAAGAGGACATAGTATGTGTTGTATAGTGTAGTGATGTAAGAACAGATTAGGTGGTATATAGTGTAGTAATGTAAGAGGACAGAGTATGTGGTATATAGTGTAGTAATGTGAGAGGACACAGTATGTGGTGTATAGTGTAGTAATGTGAGAGGACATAGTATGTGGTGTATAGTGTAGCATTGTGAGAGGACATAGTATGTCGTATATAGTGTAGTAATGTGAGAGGACATAGTATGTGGTGTATAGTGTAGTAATGTGAGAGGACATAGTATGTTGTGTATAGTGTAGTATTGTGAGAGGACATAGTATGTGGTATATAGTGTAGTAATGTGAGAGGACATAGTAGGTGGTGTAAAGTATAGTAATGTGAGGGGACAGAGTATGTGGTGTATAGTTTAGTAATGTGAGAGGACAGAGTATATGGTGTATAGTGTAGTAATGTCAGAGGACATAGTATGTGGTTTATAGTGTAGTAATGTGAGAGGACATAGTATGTGGTGTATAGTGTAGTAATGTGAGAGGACAGGGTATGTGGTGTATAGTGTAGTAATGTGAGAGGACAGAGTATATGGTGTATAGTGTAGTAATGTGAGAGGACATAGTATGAGGTGTGTAGTGCAGTAATATGAGAGGACAGAGTATGTGGTGTGTAGTGTAGTAATGTGAGAGGACAGAGTATGTGGTGTATATTGTAGTGATGTGAGAGGACATAGTATGTGGTGTTTAGTGTAGTAATGAGAGAGGATGTAGTATGTGGTGTATAGTGTAGTATGGTGTGAGGACATAGTATGTGGTGTATAGTGTAGTAATGTAAGAGGACATAGTATGTGGTGTATAGTATAGTAATGTGAGAGGCAGAGTATGTGGTGTATAGTGTAGTAATGTGAGAGGACAGAGTATGTGGTGTATAGTGTAGTAATGTAAGAACAGAGTATGTGGTGTATAGTGTACTAATGTGAGAGGACATAGTAGGTGGTGTATAGTGTAGTAATGTGAGATAACATAGTATGTGGTGCATAGTGTAGTAATGTAAGGATATAGTATGTGGTGTATAGTGTAATAATGTGAGGGGACAGAGTATGTGGTGTATAGTGTAGTAATGTGAGAGGACATAGTAAGTGGTGTATAGTGTAGTAATGTGAGAGGACATAGTATGTGGTGTATAGTGTAGTAATGTAATGACATAGTATGTGGTGTATAGTGTAGTAATGTGAGAGGACAGAGTATGTGGTGTATTGTGAAGTGATGTGTGTGGGCATAGTATGTGGTGTATAGTGTAGTAATGTGAGAGGACATAGTATGTGGTGTATAGTGTAGTAATGTAATGACATAGTATGTGGTGTATAGTGTAGTAATGTGAGAGGACAGACTATGTGGTGTATGGTGTAGTGATGTGTGTGGGCATAGTATGTGTTGTATAGTAGAGTAATGTGAGTGGAGGTAGTATGTGGTGTATAGTGTAGTGATGTAAGAACAGATTAGGTGGTATATAGTGTAGTAATGTGAGAGGACAGAGTTATGCTATATATTTATATGCTATTTATTTGTTTACATATTTATGGTCCGGATTGATTTTGTATATTTACTGTGCACCTTTATATAGTACTACTTACCTTGACTATTATTTATCAATTGTTGCTGGGGAGTCTTTTGTGGTCTTTACCCTTATTTGGGTTTTTTAAGTGTGTTTTTATGTCTTATTCAATAAAATCTCATGTGTCATCTATGCACATCTCTTTCCTTATTTCTTGCATTAGTATCCCTTAGATGTGTGACATACTATTATTCTTTACATTAATTCCCCATTTCCTTTAAAAGAGTAGTGTAGTAATGTGAGAGGACATAGTATGTGGTGTATAGTCTAGTGATGTGAGAGGACATGGTATGTGGTGTATAGTGCAGTAAAGTGAGAGGACATAGTATGTGGTGTATAGTGTAGTAATGTGAGGACATAGTATGTGGTGTAAAATATATAGTGATGTAAGGAAATAGTATGTGTTGTATAGTATAGTAATGTAAGGACATAGTATGTGGTGTATAGTGTAGTAATGTGCGGACATAGTATGTGGTGTATAGTGTAGTGATGTGCGGACATAGTATGTGGTGTATAGTGTAGTAATGTAAGGACATTTTATGTGGTGTATAGTGTAGTAATGTGAGGACATAGTATGTGGTGTATAGTGTAGTAATGTGAGGACATAGTATGTGTTGTATATTGTAGTAAAGTGAGATGACATAGTATGTGGTGTATAGTGTAGTAATGTGAGAGTACATAGTATGTGGTGTATAGTGTAGTAATGTGAGGACATAGTATGTGGTGTATAGTGTAGTAAAGTGAGAGGACATAGTATGTGGTGTATAGTATAGTAAAGTGAGAGGCAGAGTATGTGGTGTATAGTGTAGTAATGTGAGAGGATATATTAAGTGGTGCATAGTGTAGTAAAGTGAGAGGACATATTAAGTGGTGCATAGTGTAGTAAAGTGAGAGGACATAGTATGTGGTGTATAGTGTAGTAATGTGAGAGGACAGAGAATGTGGTGTATGGTGTAGTAATGTGAGAGGACATAGTAAGTGGTGTATAGTGTAGCAAGGTGAGAGGACATAGTATGTGGTGTGTAGTGTAGTAATGTGAGAGGCAGTGTATGTGGTGTATAGTGTAGTAATGTGAGAGGACATAGTAAGTGGTGTATAGTGTAGCAAGGTGAGAGGACATAGTATGTGGTGTATAGTGTAGTAATGTGAGAGGACAGAGTAGGTGGTGTATAGAGTAGTAATGTGAGAGGACATAGTATGTGGTGTATAGTGTAGTAATGTGAGAGGCAGAGTATGCGGTGTATAGTATAGTAATGTAAGGACATAATATGTGGTGTATAGTGTAGTAATTTAAGGACATAGTATGTGGTGTATAGTGTAGTAAAGTGAGTGGACATAGTATGTGGTGTATAGTGTAGTAATGTGAAGACATAGTATGTGGTGTATAGTGTAGTAATGTAAGGACATAATATGTGGTGTATAGTGTAGTAATGTAAGGACATAATATGTGGTGTATAGTGTAGTAATGTAAGGACATAGTATGTGGTGTATAGTGTAGTAAAGTGAGAGGACATAGTATGTGGTGTATAGTGTAGTAATGTAAGGACAGAGTATGTGGTGTATAGTGTAGTAATGTGAGGACATAGTATGTGGTGTATAGTGTAGTAAAGTGAGAGGACATAGTATGTGGTGTACAGTGTAGTAAAGTGAGAGGACATAGTATGTGGTGTACAGTGTAGTAATGTGAGGACATAGTATGTGGTGTATAGTGTAGTGATGTAAGGACATAATATGTGGTGTATAGTGTAGTAATGTAAGGACATAGTATGTGGTGTATAGTGTAGTAATGTGAGGACATAGTATGTGGTGTATAGTGTAGTAATGTAAGGACATATTATGTGGTGTATAGTGTAGTAATGTAAGGACATAGTATGTGGTGTATAGTGTAGTAATGTAAGGACATAATATGTGGTGTATAGTGTAGTAATGTAAAGACATAGTATGTGGTGTATAGTGTAGTAATGTAAGGACATAATATGTGGTGTATAGTGTAGTAATGTAAGGACATATTATGTGGTGTATAGTGTAGTAATGTGAGGACATAGTATGTGGTGTATAGTGTAGTAAAGTGAGAGGACATAGTATGTTGTGTATAGTGTAGTAAAGTGAGAGGACATAGTATGTGGTGTATAGTGTAGTAATGTGAGAGGACATAGTAGGTGGTGTATAGTGTAGTAATGTAAGGACATAATATGTGGTGTATAGTGTAGTAATATGAGGACATAGTATGTGGTGTATAGTGTAGTAAAGTGAGAGGCAGAGTATGTGTTGTATAGTGTAGTAATGTGAGAGGACAGAGTAGGTGGTATATGTTGTAGTAATGTGAGAGGACATAGTAAGGCTGCAAGGCCTGTAGGCTGCAGACCGTCCTATAGCTAGAGTGTCCTATAGATCGAGTGTCACGCAATAATTTGAAAAGGGCAATTATAAAAGCGGCAATTTAATGGACTATAACCTCCATCTCTCCTCTTCTTCCTCTACAGGTAACCCATCCCTGCTTGCTGTTATATCTCTGCAATTTTCATCTGTGTGTCCTGATCTGCTGTCTTTAATGGTAACCCATCCCTGCTTGCTGTTATATCTCTGCAATTTTCATCTGTGTGTCCTGATCTGCTGTCTTTTATGGTAACCCATCCCTGCTTGCTGTTATATCTCTGCAATTTTCATCTGTGTGTCCTGATCTGCTGTCTTTAATGGTAACCCATCCCTGCTTGCTGTTATATCTCTGCAATTTTCATCTGTGTGTCCTGATCTGCTGTCTTTAATGGTAACCCATCCCTGCATCAAATTCTTATTCCTAAAGTTTACAATCCTGTTTGATCTTCTTTAATTAACTGATCTCTATATCTAGAATCTTTGTTTGTTTTTCTTTGCATGAGAAACTTTCACTCATGTGTCCTGCATTTCGGGTCTAATGATTTTACAACCCAAGTATGGCTCTGCCCCTTCCCTTTAAATTTAGTTTCCTCTAGGCTGCAAGGCCTGTAGGCTGCAGACCGTCCTATAGATCGAGTGTCACGCAATAATTTGAAAATGGCAATTATAAAAGCGGCAATTAGAAAGGGCAAGCGAAAGGTAAACTTGCAAAGAAATGCAAACAAATCATCGATTTTCATATCTGGTTTGTCTGTCTACCTCTTCAATGGCTTTGTACTATTGCTACCTGTTCTTCTCCTCTCTCTTCGTCCATCTATCCCATCAGTGTCTTCCGTTCACATCTGTTCTTCAATCCTTCCTTCACCATTGTACTCCTCCCATGTTCTCTATACTTTATCCAACCCCCATACTCCATCTGGTTCTGCTGTGAAGCAGAGTTCACCTTCTCATAAATCGCTTAATCACCTTCTTTCCTTGTCTATTCTCTTCCTACTTGTAGCAGGTGATATCTCTCCAAACCCTGGTCCTCCTTCTTTCAGCTCAAAACTTTCCACCCCTCATAGGAACCCTACTGACCTCATCAATATCCAATGCATCCCCTCTACTATCTCCCATTCCCGTCTTACAACTCCTTTCAAATGTGCCCTCTGGAATGCCCGCTCTGTGTGCAATAAACTGGAGTCCATTCACGACCTGTTTCTTTCCAAGTCATTTGACTTGCTGGCTATCACCGAAACATGGATCCAGCAGGATGACACTGCATCACTTGCTGCACTGGGCTATGACGGTTTGCAATTCTCTCACTCCTCCAGACCAGAGAATAGGCAGGGAGGAGGGGTCGGCATACTCCTCTCTCCACGGTGCACTTTCCAGGTCATTCCTCCTGTCCCCTCTCTTACTTTCCCATCTTTTGAGGTCCACACCCTTAGACTTTTCCGCCCATTCTCTCTTCGTGTGTCTGTAGTATACCGTCCTTCTGGTTCACCCCATCAGTTCCTTGATCACTTTGCTTCCTGGCTCCCTTACTTTCTTTCCTGTGATATCCCAACACTCATCATGGGAGACTTTAACATCCCTATGAACACCCCCATCTCCTCTTCAGCCTCTCAGCTTTTATCACTTACTACCTCTCTGGGACTTGTACAACTCTCTGATTCTCCTACCCACCAAGAGGGAAACATCCTTGACTTGGTCTTTGCCCGACTCTCTTCTGTCTCTGACTTTACTAACAATGACTTTCCACTTTCAGACCATAACCTTCTCTCTTTTACTGTAAATAGTTCTTGTCCTGTACAGAATAAGTCCATTTATCACACATACCGGAACCCACGTGCCATCAGTGTTCCCCACCTCATAGAAACTGTGCAGCCATCGCTGTCCCCCATCTCCTCTCTCTCCTGTCCTAACCTGGCCACTAATCATTACAATCATGTTCTCAAAAGCGCCCTGGATAAGATGGCACCACCATCGGTTCGAGCCTTTCGACACAGATGTAGGCAACCTTGGCACACGGCACTAACCCGTTTCCTTCGTAAGTGCGCCAGGAGTGCCGAACGTCTGTGGAGAAAATCGGGCACTTCCTCTGACTTTCTTCACTTTAAATTTATGCTTAAATCCTATAACTCTGCTCTCCATCTTGCTAAACAGGTCTATTTTACTAATCTAATATCTTCTCTTTCTAACAACCCCAAAAGGCTTTTCAATACTCTTCACTCCTTACTAACACCAAAGGTACAGCCACCTGTCACAGACCTTGGGGCTGAAGATATGGCCACCTACTTTAAAGATAAAATCGACTGCATTCGCCAGGAAGTAATTTCTCAGTCCACTAACTCCATAAATCCACTTTTCTCTGATACCTTACCCTGTTCACTCTCTTCCTTTGAGCCAGTCACAGAGGAAGAAGTGTCCAGGCTTCTCTCCTCTGCTCGCCCCACTACCTGCATCAGTGACCCCATCCCCTCACATCTGGTACAGTCTCTCTCCCCAGCAGTCACTTCTCACCTAACTAAAATCTTCAACCTCTCTCTCTCTTCTGGTGTCTACCCCTCATCTTTCAAGCATGCTATTGTTACCCCTTTACTAAAGAAACCTTCACTGGACCCATCCAGTGCTGCTAACTACCGACCAGTTTCTAACCTCCCTTTCATCTCCAAGCTCCTGGAACGCCTGGTCTATTCTCGACTATCCCGTTTTCTCTCAGCTAACTCCCTCCTTGACCCCCTGCAATCTGGTTTCCGCCCTATGCATTCTACTGAAACTACTCTTACTAAAGTCTCCAATGATCTCCTCACTGCTAAATCCAAAGGTGACTCTTCTCTCCTCATTCTTCTGGATCTCTCCGCAGCGTTCGATACTGTGGACCACCAGCTCCTCCTCAGGATGCTTTGCTCCATTGGCCTAAAAGGCTCTGCACTCTCTTGGTTTTCCTCCTATCTCTCTGACCGCACTTTCAGTGTCTCCTTTTCTGGATCTCTTCTTCTGTTCCGCTCTCTGTCGGGGCTCCTCAGGGCTCAGTCCTAGGTCCTCTCCTCTTCTCCCTCTATACTGCACCCATTGGACAAACCATCAGCAGATTTGGTTTTCAATATCATCTTTATGCTGATGACACCCAGCTGTATACCTCAGCACGTAACATCACTCCTGCCTTAATCCAGAACACTAGTGACTGTCTCTCTGCTGTCTCTAACATCATGTCCTCTCTCTTCTTGAAACTTAATCTTTCTAAGACCGAACTTCTTGTCTTTCCACCATCCACTAACAGAGCCTATCCTAACCTCTCCATATCAGTCTGTGGGGTCACCATAACCCCAAAGCAGCAGGCCCGCTGTCTTGGGGTTGTGTTGGATTCCGACCTCTCCTTTGAGCCACACATTCAATCTCTTGCTCGCTCTTGTCGGATGCATCTCAGAAACATCTCCAGAATCCGACCGTTTCTCACATTTGAAACCTGTAAAATGCTAACTGTTGCTCTGATTCACTCTCGACTAGACTACTGTAACTCTCTACTAACCGGTCTTCCACTCACCAAACTCTCTCCTCTCCAATCGATTCTTAATGCAGCAGCCAGGCTCGTCTTTCAGACTAAACGCTACACGGATGCCTCCAGTTCATGCCAGTCACTGCACTGGCTGCCAGTCTCCTTTCGAATACAGTTTAAAATAATAACCCTCATCCACAAAGCTCTGTATAATGCTGCACCCCCCTACCTCTCCTCTCTTATCTCAGTCTATCGCCCAACTCGTGCTCTTAGATCTGCCAGTAATCTTAGATTAACCTCTACCCTAGTGCGGACCTCCCACTCGCGTCTCCAAGACTTCTCTAGAGCTGCAGCAATTCTATGGAAAGCTCTGCCCCGGATTATCCAAAGTTTCAAACATGCTCTTAAAACCCATTTCTTTAGGCATATAACACTCATTAACTGCATGAAGTTTTAACTCTTCTACTAACCCGTCCTGTGTCGTCCTCCCATCTGTTATCCAGCAACCAGCAGGCACCAGACTTCTCTGCAGTCCCATTCACCCTGGACCTATTATATATGATGACGGCTGATTGGTTCAAGCGACAGCAATTCATTTATTATATTTTGTTCTATTCCCTAAGAAGAATGGCTTGACCATTAAATATTCTTTTACCTCGTGTTACCCCATCATCCTCATAAACCGTAAGCTCTGGCGAGCAGGGACCTCACTCCTGTTGTTCCATACAAATGTTGTGCTCTGTCATGTTATATTATATTTGTATTTGTTTCCTATAATTTGTAAAGCGCTATGTAATATGATGGCGCTATATAAATAAAGATTATTATTATTATTATTATAGTAAGTGGTGTATAGTGTAGTAATGTGAGAGGACAGAGTATGTGGTGTATAGTGTGATAATGTTAGAGGACATAGTATGTGGTGTATTGTGTAGTAATGTGAAATGACATAGTATGTGGGGTATAGTGTAGTAATGTGAGAGGACATAGTATGTGGTGTGTAGTGTAGTAATGTGAGAGGACAGAGTAGGTGGTGTATGGTGTAGTAATGTTAGAGGACATAGTATGTGGTGTATAGTGTAGTAAAGTGAGAGGACATAGTATGTGGTGTATAGTGTAGTAAAGTGAAAGGACATAGTATGTGGTGTATAGTGTAGTAATGTGAGGACATAGTATGTGTTGTATAGTGTAGTAAAGTGAGATGACATTGTATGTGGTGTATAGTGTAGTAATGTGAGGACATAGTATGTGGTGTATAGTGTAGTAAAGTGAGTGGACATAGTATGTGGTGTATAGTGTAGTAATGTGAGAGGACATAGTATGTGGTGTATAGTGTAGTAAAGTGAGAGGACATAGCATGTGGTGTATAGTGTAGTAATGTGAGAGGCAGAGTATGTGGTGTATAGTGTGATAATGTTAGAGGACATAGTATGTGGTGTATCGTTTAGTAATGTGAAATGACATAGTATGTGGGGTATAGTGTAGTAATGTGAGAGGACATAGTATGTGGTGTGTAGTGTAGTAATGTAAGAGGACAGAGTAAATGGTGTAAAGGGTAGTAATGTGATAGGACAGAATATGCGGTGTGTAGTGTAGTAATGTGAGAGGACATAGAATGTGGTGTATAGTGTAGTAAATCGAGAGGACAGAGAATGTGGTGTATATTGTAGTAATGTGAGAGGAGATGGTATGTGGTGTACAGTGTAGTAATGTGAGGACACAGCATGTGGTGCATAGTGTAGTAATGTTAGAGGACAGAGTATGTGGTGTATAGTGTAGTGATGTAAGAACAGAGTAGGTGGTGTATAGTGTAGTGATGTAAGGACATAGTATGTGGTGTATAGTGTAGTAACGTGAGAGGACATAGTATGTGGTGTATAGTGCAGTGATGTAAGAGGACATAGTATGTGGTGTATAGTGTAGTGATGTAAGAGGACATAGTATGTGGTGTGTAGTGATGTAAGAACAGAGTAGGTGGTGTATAGTGTAGTGATGTAAGGACATAATATGTGGTGTGTAGTGATGTGAGCGGACATAGTATGTGGTGTATATTGTAGTAATGTAAGGACATATTATGTGGTGTACAGTGTAGTAATGTGAGGACAGAGTATGTGGTGTATAGTGTAGTAATGTGAGAGGACATAGTATGTGGTGTATAGTGTAGTGATGTAAGAGGACATAGTAGGTGATGTATAGTGTAGTGATGTAAGAACAGAGTAGGTGGGGTATAGTGTAGTGATGTACGGACATAGTATGTGGTGTATGGTGTAGTAACCTGAGAGGACATAGTATGTGGTGTATAGTGCAGTGATGTAAGAGGAAATAGTATGTGGTGTATAGTGTAGTGATGTAAGAGGACATAGTATGTGGTGTGTAGTGATGTAAGAACAGAGTATGTGGTGTATATTGTAGTAATGTAAGGACATATTATGTGGTGTACAGTGTAGTAATGTGAGGACAGAGTATGTGGTGTATAGTGTAGTAATGTGAGAGGACATAGTATGTGGTGTATAGTGTAGTAATGTAAGGACATAGTATGTGGTGTATAGTGTAGCAATGTAAGGACATAGTATGTGGTGTATAGTGTAGTGATGCAAGGACAGAGTAGGCGGTATAGTGTAGCAATGTGAGAGGACATAGTATGTGGTGTACAGTGTAGCAATGTGAGAGGACATAGTATGTGGTGTATAGTGTAGTAATGTGAGAGGGCAATGTAGGTGGTATAATGTGTAGTGATGTAAGAGGACAGAGTAGGTGATGTAAAGTGTAGTAATGTGAGAGGACATAGTATGTGGTATATAGTGTAGTAAAGTAATGATATAGTATGTGTTGTATAGTGTGGTAATGTAAGGATATTGTATGTGGTGTATAGTGTAGTAATGTAAGGACAGAGTAGTCGGTGTATAGTGTAGTAATGTGAGAGGACATAGTAAGAGGTGTATAGTATAGTAATGTGAGAGGACATAGTATGTGGTGTATACTGTAGTAATGTGAGAGGACATAGTATGTGGTTTATAGTGTAGTAATGTAAGGAAATAGTATGTGGTGTTTAGTGTAGTAATGTAAGGAAATAGTATGTGGTGTGTAGTATAGTAATGTAAGGACATATTATGTGGTGTATAGTGTAGTAATGTAAGGACATAGTATGTGGTGTATAGTGAAGTGATGTGAGAGGACAGAGTATGTGGTGTATAGTGTAGTAATGTAAGGACATAGTATGTGGTGTATGGTGTAGTAATGTAAGGACATAGTATGTGGTGTATAGTGTAGTAATGTGAGAGGACAGAGTATGTGGTGTATAGTGTAGTAATGTAAGGACATAGTATGTGGTGTATAGTGTAGTAATGTAAGGACATATTATGTGGTGTATAGTGTAGTAATGTAAGGACATATTATGTGGTGTATAGTGTAGTAATGTGAGAGGACATATTATGTAGTGTATAGTGTAGTGATGTGAGAGGACATAGTATGTGATGTATAGTGTAGTAATGTAAGGACATAGTATGTGGTGTATAGTGTAGTAATGTAAGGACATAGTATGTGGTGTATAGTGTAGTATTGTAAGGACATAGTATGTGGTGTATAGTGTAGTGATGTAAGGACATATTATGTGGTGTATAGTGTAGTAATGTAAGGACATATTGTGTGGTGTATAGTGTAGTAATGTAAGGACATATTATGTGGTGTATAGTGTAGTAATGTGAGAGGACAGAGTATGTGGTGTATAGTGTAGTAATGTAAGGACATATTAAGTGGTGTATAGTGTAGTAATGTAAGAACATATTATGTGGTGTATAGTGTAGTAATGTGAGAGGACATATTATGTAGTGTATAGTGTAGTGATGTGAGAGGACATAGTATGTGATGTATAGTGTAGTAATGTAAGGACATAGTATGTGGTGTATAGTGTAGTATTGTAAGGACATAGTATGTGGTGTATATGGTGTATAGTGTAGTAATGTAAGGACATAGTATGTGGTGTATAGTGTAGTAATGTAAGGACATAGTATGTGGTGTATAGTGTAGTGATATGAGAGGACATAGTATGTGGTGTATAGTGTAGTGATGTGAGAGGACATAGTATGTGGTGTATAGTGTAGTGATGTGAGAGGACATAGTATGTGGTGTATAGTGTAGTGATGTGAGAGGACATAGTATGTGGTGTATAGTGTAGTGATGTGAGAGGACATAGTATGTGGTGTATAGTGTAGTGATGTGAGAGGACATAGTATGTGGTGTATAGTGTAGTGATGTGAGAGGACATAGTATGTGGTGTATAGTGTAGTGATGTGAGAGGACATAGTATGTGGTGTATAGTGTAGTGATGCGAGAGGACATAGTATGTGGTGTATAGTGTAGTGATGTGAGAGGACATAGTATGTGGTGTATAGTGTAGTGATGTGAGAGGACATAGTATGTGGTGTATAGTGTAGTAATGTAAGGACATAGTATGTGGTGTATAGTGTATTGATGTGGGAAGGCCGGGGCTCAGGAGGAGATGTCACTTCCTGTCCTGTATATTTCTCTTTCACTCCCTAGAACAGTGGTGGCGAACCTATGGCACGCGTGCCAGACAGGGCACGCAGAGCCCTCTCTGCTGGCACGCATGCCATCATCCTCCACCATGTGCAGAGGCCCGCAGGTCCACAGTTTAGTTTAGAACAGCATTTGCCCCTTGCGCTCAGATACAGAGCAGGCAGGTCACACTGCACGGGGTAGATGCAGTTCTTCTAAACTGAGGACCTGCGGGCCCCTCAGATGCAGCCCACAGCCGGGTGCAGGATGTCTGTGCTCCTGTCAGAGGAGCGCTGCTCTATAAGAAGATCCCAGTGCAGCGGTGGGAGCAGGAAGCAGCATGGAGAGCTTGTACCTCTTACTAGGAGACCTGAAGTGGAGCCGGGACAGTGAGAGGGGGGGAGGGGGATGACCCGGAACATCCAGAGGCTGCTGTGTGCCTTCCTCACAGATAACTGTAAGTTGCACAGTGTCTAAAATTTGTTTATACAGTTCACATACATATATACCTGTGCTATGCATATATGTGTGTGTATATGTGACATTTACACACATATGCATAACACAGATATATAATATGCACTTGTGTGTGTTTATGTCTGTGTTATGTGTATATAAGTATATGTGTGTGCCTGTATCTGTGCTGTGCATATTTGTGTGTATATGTGAATTTATATGTGCCATGCATATTGTATATATGTGTGTACTGTATATGTCTGTGTTATGCATATTGTATATATGTGTGTACTGTATATGTCTGTGTTATGCATATTGTATATATGTGTGTACTGTATGTCTGTGTTATGTATACTGTATATATGTGTGTACTGTATGTCTGTGTTATGCATATTGTATATATGTGTGTACTGTATGTCTGTGTTATGCATACTGTATATATGTGTGTACTGTATGTCTGTGTTATGCATACTGTATATATGTGTGTACTGTATATGTCTGTGTTATGCATACTGTATATATGTGTGTACTGTATGTCTGTGTTATGCATATTGTATATATGTGTGTACTGTATGTGTGTGTTATGCATATTGTATATATGTGTGTACTGTATGTCTGTGTTATGCATACTGTATATATGTGTGTACTGTATGTCTGTGTTATGCATACTGTATATATGTGTGTACTGTATGTCTGTGTTATGTATACTGTATATATGTGTGCACTGTATATGTCTGTGTTATGCATACTGTATATATGTGTGTACTGTATATGTCTGTGTTATGTATACTGTATATATGTGTGCACTGTAATGTCTGTGTTATGCATACTGTATATATGTGTGTACTGTATATGTCTGTGTTATGTATACTGTATATATGTGTGCACTTTAATGTCTGTGTTATGCATACTGTATATATGTGTGTACTGTATGTCTGTGTTATGTATACTGTATATATGTGTGCACTGTATATGCCTGTGTTATGCATACTGTATATATGTGTGCACTGTATATGTATGTGTTATGCATACTGTATATATGTGTGCACTGTATATGTCTGTGTTATGCATACTGTATATATGTGTGCACTGTATATGTCTGTGTTATGCATACTGTATATATATGTGTACTGTATATGTCTGTGTTATGTATACTGTATATATGTGTGCACTGTATATGTCTGTGTTATGCATACTGTATATATGTGTGCACTGTATATGCCTGTGTTATGCATACTGTATATATGTGTGCACTGTATATGCCTGTGTTATGCATACTGTATATATGTGTGCACTGTATATGTCTGTGTTATGTATACTGTATATATGTGTGCACTGTATATGTCTGTTATGTATACTGTATATATGTGTGTACTGTATATGTCTGTGTTATGCATACTGTATATATGTGTGCACTGTATATGTCTGTGTTATGTATACTGTATATATGTGTGCACTGTATATGTCTGTGTTATGTATACTGTATATATGTGTGTACTGTATATGTCTGTGTTATGCATATTGTATATATGTGTGCACTATATATGTCTGTGTTGTGGATATTGTATATATGTGTGTACTGTATATGTCTGTGTTGTGCATATTGTATATATGTGTGTACTGTATATGTCTGTGTTGTGCATATTGTATATATGTGTGCACTGTATATGTCTGTGTTATGCATACTGTATATATGTGTGCACTGTATATGTCTGTGTTATGCATATTGTATATATGTGTGCACTGTATATGTCTGTGTTATGCATATTGTATATAAGTGTGCACTGTATATGTCTGTGTTATGCATATTGTATATAAGTGTGCACTGTATATGTCTGTGTTATGCATATTGTATATAAGTGTGCACTGTATATGTCTGTGTTATGCATACTGTATATATGTGTGCACTGTATATGTCTGTGTTATGCATATTGTATATAAGTGTGCACTGTATATGTCTGTGTTATGCATATTGTATATAAGTGTGCACTGTATATGTCTGTGTTATGCATATTGTATATAAGTGTGCACTGTATATGTCTGTGTTATGCATATTGTATATAAGTGTGCACTGTATATGTCTGTGTTATGCATATTGTATATAAGTGTGCACTGTATATGTCTGTGTTATGCATACTGTATATATGTGTGCACTGTATATGTCTGTGTTATGCATATTGTATATAAGTGTGCACTGTATATGTCTGTGTTATGCATACTGTATATATGTGTGCACTGTATATGTCTGTGTTACGCATACTAATAGTGGTGGTAAACATGTGGCAGTATTATTTGGCCCTTATGTAGGTTATATTGCTCTAAATTACCATGTTGGCACTTTGTGGTAGATAAGTGGGTTTTGGCTTGCAGTTTGGGCACTCGATCGCTAAAAGGTTCGCCATCACTGCCCTAGAAGAACAGAAAACCACATGTCTGACAGACTCAGCGAGTATAACACTGGGGTCACCATGTTTAGGCGCGGACTGGCCATACAATCTGCTGGGGAAGTTCCCGGTGGCCATCGCTGGTTGGTGGTGGAGCAGCAGGGCCTGTGTTCTGGATGCTGCTCTCCACCACAGACCATCCTGCACTAAGGCCGAGACCAGGGATGTGTGACCGGCATCCAGCAGCTCTGTGACAGGGGAAGCAGAGACAACTTACACTGCAAGTCACCATAGGGTCGCGGGGAACACAAAAGCAGCAGGAACTGAAGAGCTGAGCTCAGTGTGCAGCTGATAAATGCTTCCTGCCTGTGAGTGCAACAATAACACTACAAGTCTGGGCCTACTGTCTTTAAAAGGTACATACATAGCGAGCTATCTTGTAACTCTATCTACTTATATTCTATCTATATATATTATATCTATCTATCTCCTATCAATATCATATCTATCTCCTATCTATCTCCTATCTATCTATCTATCTATATCATATCTATCTCCTATCTATATCATATCTATCTATCTATCTATCTATTATCTAACTATCTCATTTCAAAATCCTATCTATCTCCTATTTATATCATATCTATCTATCTATCTATCTATCTATCTATCTTATATCTATCTATCTATCTATCTAGAAGGAAGTCTAAGGCAGCACAACCTACTTGTCTGGGTGCATAAATCTGTATATCCGTGGCAAGGATCCAATAATATATTCAGGAAAGGCAGCAGCACTACAGTTTGTGAATTAATTCAGGGTGATCTTTATTTCAGATGTGACGTTTCGGTGTATCCACCTTTTTCAAGCATACAGCACAGTGACCAGCATTTCCATATATAGACCTGGTATAGGACCGCCCCATCGTCATTGATATAATTCATGCAAATTAGGGTGCCGCTACTAGGAAAAACATACCATTCCCGGGAAAAAACACGGGGCGGTCCTATACCAATAGCGAACTACTACTATTGTTTTTAATCTGCACTGCACTTTAATTTCACTTCAGCACTTGCACCTTCTATTGTATATATTGATGAATTATGTATCACATTCATGTATATTGAAAAATTTGTATGTATCTATTTATTGCACAAACAATTGTGTGGCCAACCAGGAAGTAGGCTGGTCTATATATAGAAATGCTGGTCACTATGCTGTATGCTTGAAAAAGGTGGATACACCGAAACGTCACATCTGAAATAAAGATCACCCTGAATTCATTCACAAACTGGTGTGCTGCTGCCTCTCCTGAATATATTATTGGATCCTTGCCACGGATATACAGATTTATGCACCCAGACAAGTAGGTTGTGCTGCCTTGGACTTCCTTCTTTCTATACATTGGCCACCAGGACTTTGCACACCGTTATATCTGCTTCTCATTGTGTTCACCATGGAATTCCCTACGGGCGATCTATTTCACTCCTTTGCTTATACTGAAGAGGATCAAGAGCGGATACTGCTGAGTCTACAGTCCGATACTTCCTTCCTAAGCACACCATCTACATCTGAGCTAAAACGCAAGTATGAATTACTCTCCAAACAAGCTATCTCCTTGGAACTCCATCTGGCCACCCTTGGCGAATATCTAAAAGCCAAAAGAATCCCGAGAGGGATGCGATCTAATATTCGTCCCAATTTATTTATACAGGACTCGGTCTTCTGCATGAAATTTATGCAAATATCCAATAAATATTCGTTGGACCTAATAATGTTAAATATAGAGTTTTTGCAACTGGAAATCAGTAAAGTCCATGACTTTCTGTCTCTCACGGATTCAACCCTTCAAGGAACCCTTACAGACGATGACTACAAAACATTTATGGACTCTATCGTATTAAAAACCTCCCAGATTAGAGCTGAACAGGAACAAACAAAACGGATGAAATGGACCCGGGATCTAGAAGATTACCGCATGGGCAAAATATATGCATGGCAAAATTCTTATACACAATCTACAAATTCGTCGACCAGAGACAGTGGCAGAAAAAAGAAACGCAGCTCCAACAATAAGAACTCTACTAAAGGGGAAAATCAGGATTCTACTGTTACACTTCGGGAGGAATCTTCTTTTTTAGGAGTAAGCCCCAACATTCCAGACGAACCAGGAGAGGGGGCAAGCACCACTTTAGATCCCGAAAGAGACAGACCTACGAGGGGTCGTACCCAGCCCCAGAGATCCACGACCAACAAGAAGAAGTGACACAGTTGGCAGTGGTAAATATTTCTTCTAAGACTTTATCTTGTGATGAGATTAATGTACTGCAGAAGGGTCTTATACCAATTGGTTTGAGTTGGAATTGGATATTTGTAAACTGTTGCGCAATATTAAGCTTAAACATTGGTTCCATAATCGTGTGGTAGTAGGCTCTAGTACAGAGGGTGTCTTAGACCCCAAACGGTTTGGTTTATACAATAAAAGTACTTTTACTCCTCCTTCAGAGATAACAGCCATTTAGGCGTTTTCAACAGCTGTTAAGCATGACATACATTGTTTACGACAGAGACAACAGAACACCTTATCACATCATAACATGACCAGCTCAGAGGTGGCGGCTCTCGGGCGACTTGCCCATGACGGCGACATCATCATAAAACCCGTGGATAAGGGTGGTGCTGTCGTCGTCATGGACAAGTCGTATTATGTGTCTGTCGCCAGCTCGCTGATGAAACCACCTACAAACATGTATCTCAAGATCCCAAATTCGAATTGGGATGAAAAATTAGGTATATTTTAGATGAGGCATTCCAATCAGGTACAATCAGTGAAGAGATGCACAAGTACCTTCTGATCACTGACCCAAAAATCCATAAAAACTTACAAAATCCTCCTGGACGTCCAATCGTGCCCGGGAATGATTCTATCTTTTCGCACATTACAATTTTCCTAGACCGGGCTCTCAGAGAATTTGCAGTGACAAGCCGCTCATATATACAGGATACATCTGACTTCCTTTGCAAACTACAGGACACTCTGATAGAGGATACATCTACTGTAATTTTAGCCTCATTTGATGTTGTATCATTGTATACGTCCATCAACCATCAACTTGGCCTATGGGTTGTAGAAAAATGCCTACGACAATCACACTTTAATGAGCAAGAGGTTCTCTTTATCTTGGAACTACTTAAGCTGGTGTTATTTAATAATTATTTTCTTTTTGGTGAGGATTTTTTTATTCAGCAGAAAGGGGTTGCCATGGGGGCTACCCCCTTGCCTATATGTTGGCAGGGGTGTTGCATATGTTTTATCATCTGCCAGATTTTTTTCTTGGGACATATTTACAAATTGTACATGAGCCACATGGGTATGAGCCTTTTAGGTAGTTCTGGAGCCCTGAGCTCCCATGCATCACTTTATCAGACAGATGTTTATGGACCAAAAACATCCCTGAGGTTTCTCCACCTTTGAAAGGTTATGCTGGGGGTTGATGTAATAACTTCCTTCAAATCCTTTTCCTCCCTCATGAGGCCAAAAATCTGGTCGGATATTCATGACTTTGTCAGTTTATGCATGGAAGGTGCCAATGCAGCGTGTAACATGTTTTTCTGGTCTTTTATCATTCGTATTAAGAAGAATGTCTCTTCTCTCATTTTCCGCTCTGTTATGTGCCCCATGTAGCCCCCTTTTTGGGGTATCCTTTGTGAATGAATCGGGAGTATAAATTACTACATTCCCTCTCAAACTGTATTTCACTGGAACAGTTCCTTTTTGCCCTTAGATACTGTCCCAGCTGAACGCTTCTTCTCAAAGAGGGGGGGGGGGGGGGGCAACTTTCCCAGTTAAGGAGATTATTTGTGGAGGTTTGTTTCCGATAAATAGTGATGTGCAAGTTTCTATCGCATTTTCCACTAACACCCCAGGCATGCGCAGAGATGTAGTATAGGATGATGGACAGGTTCTAGGTCCATGCACCGGCGCTGTACACTATCCATCAAATACACTTTTTAAAAGTCTTAGGAAGTGTGTATGACGCTACCCAACCAGATCACAAAATTCCCCCAATATCCCTGTGATGGGATAATGAGGAGATCACTCCTCCGATTGGCACCAAGGGCGCATGATGTCATGATGCAATGTTATAAAAGTACTTACCAGACTCGCTCGCCTCTTATACAGCCCGTTACCCCCTGAGGACGCCAAAATTTGGTGAAATATGTCGGGGTGGCTGTAATAGTGTCAATCCTTGTAATCAGCAGCAATAGGAAGTAGGGATCAGAATAGTGACTTGTATTATGTGAAGTGTATCAGAAAGAATGTATGTTATAAGGAGACGATTATTAGTATTTTGAAGATGATTATTAGTTTTATTACTAGTATCATTATTATAATTGTGGAGATTATTATTAATATTTTTATGAAGATTATTATTACTGTATATACTCGAGTATAAGCCGAGACCCCTAATTTTACCACCAAAGCTGGGAAAAACTACTGACTCGAGTATAATCCGAGCGTGGGAAATGAATTGGTCAAACCCCCCCCAGTAGTATACAGCCTGCCAGCCCCCAGTAGTATACAGCCTGCCAGCCCCCAGTAGTATACAGCCTGCCAGCCCCCTGTAGTATACAGCCTGCCAGCCCCCAGTAGTATACAGCCTGCCAGCCCCCAGTAGTATACAGCCTGCCAGCCCCCAGTAGTATACAGCCTGCCAGCCCCCAGTAGTATACAGCCTGCCAGCCCCCATGTAGTATTTAGCAGCCCCTAGTAGTATACAGCAACCCCCTAGTAGTATACAACAGCCCCCTAGTAGTATACAGCAAGCCCCCTAGTAGTATACAGCAACCCACTAGTAGTATACAGCAAGCCCCTAGTAGCATACAGCAACCCCCTAGTAGTAGTATACAGAAGCCCCCTAGTAGTATACAGCAGCCCCCTAGTAGTATACAGCAAGCCCCTAGTAATATACAGCAAGCCCTTAGTAGTATACAGCAGCCCCTAGAAGTATACAGCAGCCCCTAGTAGTATACAGCAGCCCCTAGTAGTATACAGCAGCCCCCTAGTAGTATACAGCAAGCCCCTAGTAGTATACAGCAGCCCCCTAGTAGTATACAGCAAGCCCCTAATAGTATACAGCAGCCCCCTAGTAGTATACAGCAGCCCCCTAGTAGTATACAGCAAGCCCCTAGTAGTATACAGCAACCCCCTAGTAGTATACAGCAAGCCCCTAGTAGTATACAGCAAGCCCCTAGTAGTATACAGCAAGCCCCTAGTAGTATACAGCAGCCCCCTAGTAGTATACAGCAGCCCCCTAGTAGTATACAGCAGCCCCTAGTTAGTATACAGCAAGCCCCCTAGTAGTATACAGAAACCCCCTAGTAGTATACAGCAACCCCCTGGTAGTATACAGCAGGCCCCTAGTAGTATACAGCAGCCCCCTAGTAGTATACAGCAGCCCCCTAGTAGTATACAGCAGCCCCTAGTTAGTATACAGCAAGCCCCTAGTAGCATACAGCAAGCCCCTAGTAATATACAGCAAGCCCCTAATAGTATACAGCAAGCCCCTAGTAGTATACAGCAGCCCCTAGAAGTATACAGCAGCCCCTAGTAGTATACAGCAAGCCCCTAGTAGTATACAGCAAGCCCCTAGTAGTATACAGCAAGCCCCTAGTAGTATACAGCAAGCCCCTAGAAGTATACAGCAGCCCCCTGGTAGTATACAGCAGCCCCTAGTAGTATAGAGCAAGCCCCTAGAAGTATACAGCAGCCCCTAGTAGTATACAGCAAGCCCCTAGAAGTATACAGCAGCCCCCTAGTAGTATACAGCAAGCCCCTGGTAGTATACAGCAGCCCCCTAGTAGTATACAGAAGCCCCTAGTAGTATACAGCAAGCCCCTGGTAGTATACAGCAGCCCCCTAGTAGTATACAGCAGCCCCTAGTAGTATACAGCAGCCCCTAGTAGTATACAGCAGCCCACTAGTAGTATACAGCAGCCCCTAGTAGTATACAGCAGCCCCCTAGTAGTATACAGCAGCCCCTAGTAGTATACAGCAGCCCCTAGTAGTATACAGCAGCCCCCTAGTAGTATACAGCAAGCCCCTAGTAGTATACAGCAGCCCCTAGTAGTATACAGCAGCCCCTAGTAGTATACAGCAAGCCCCCTAGTAGTATACAGCAACCCCCTAGTAGTATACAGCAGCCCCCTAGTAGTATACAGCAGCCCCTAGTAGTATACAGCAAGCCCCTAGTAGTATACAGCAGCCCCCTAGTAGTATACAGCAGCCCCTAGTAGTATACAGCAGCCCCCTAGTAGTATACAGCAACCCCCTAGTAGTATACAGCAAGCCCCTAGTAGTGTACAGCAGCCCCCTAGTAGTATACAGCAGCCCCTAGTAGTATACAGCAGCCCCCTAGTAGTATACAGCAGCCCCTAGTTAGTATACAGCAAGCCCCTAGTAGCATACAGCAAGCCCCTAGTAATATACAGCAACCCCCTAGTAATATACAGCAAGCCCCTAGTAGTATACAGCAGCCCCCTAATAGTATACAGCAAGCCCCTAGTAGTATACAGCAAGCCCCTAGAAGTATACAGCAGCCCCTAGTAGTATACAGCAGCCCCCTAGTAGTATACAGCAAGCCCCTAGTAGTATACGGCAGCCCCCTAGTAGTATACAGCAAGCCCCTAGTAGTATACAGCAGCCCCTAGTAGTATACAGCAGCCCCTAGTAGTATACAGCAGCCCCTAGAAGTATACAGCAGCCCCCTAGTAGTATACAGCAAGCCCCTAGTAGTATACAGCAGCCCCTAGTAGTATACAGCAGCCCCTAGTAGTATACAGCAGCCCCCTAGTAGTATACAGCAACCCCCTAGTAGTATACAGCAGCCCCCCAGTAGTATACAGCAGTGCCTCCAGTAGTATACAGCAAGCCCCTAGTAGTATACAGCAGCCCCCTAGTAGTATACAGCAGCCCCTAGTAGTATACAGCAGCCCCCTAGTAGTATACAGCAGCCCCTAGTTAGTATACAGCAAGCCCCCTAGTAGTATACAGCAACCCCCTAGTAGTATACAGCAGCCCCTAGTAGTATACAGCAGCCCCCTAGTAGTATACAGCAGCCCCTAGTTAGTATACAGCAAGCCCCTAGTAGCATACAGCAAGCCCCTAGTAATATACAGCAAGCCCCTAGTAGTATACAGCAAGCCCCTAGTAGTATACAGCAGCCCCTAGTAGTATACAGCAAGCCCCTAATAGTATACAGCAAGCCCCTAGTAGTATACAGCAGCCCCTAGTAGTATACAGCAGCCCCTAGAAGTATACAGCAGCCCCTAGAAGTATACAGCAGCCCCTAGTAGTATACAGCAGCCCCCTAGTAGTATACAGCAGCCCCCTAGTAGTATACAGCAAGCCCCTAATAGTATACAGCAAGCCCCTAGTAGTATACAGCAGCCCCTAGAAGTATACAGCAGCCCCTAGTAGTATACAGCAGCCCCTAGTAGTATACAGCAAGCCCCGAGTAGCATACAGCAAGCCCCTAGTAATATACAGCAAGCCCCTAGTAGTATACAGCAGCCCCTAGTAGTATACAGCAAGCCCCTAGAAGTATACAGCAGCCCCTAGTAGTATACAGCAAGCCCCTAGTAGTATACAGCAGCCCCCTAGTAGTATACAGCAGCCCCTAGTAGTATACAGCAGCCCCTAGAAGTATACAGCAAGCCCCTAGTAGTATACAGCAAGCCCCTAGTAGTATACAGCAAGCCCCTAGTAGTATACAGCAGCCCCCTAGTAGTATACAGCAAGCCCCCTAGTACTATACAGCAAGCCCCTAGTAGTATACAGCAGCCCGCTAGTAGTATACAGCAAGCCCCCTAGTACTATACAGCAAGCCCCTAGTAGTATACAGCAAGCCCCTAGTAGTATACAGCAGCCCCCTAGTAGTATACAGCAGCCCCTAGTAGCATACAGCAAGCCCCTAGTAGTATACAGCAGCCCCCTAGTAGTATACAGCAGCCCCTAGTAGCATACAGCAACCCCCTAGTAGTATACAGCAGCCCCCTAGTAGTATACAGCAAGCCCCTAGTAATATACAGCAAGCCCCTAATAGTATACAGCAAGCCCCTAGTAGTATACAGCAAGCCCCTAGTAATATACAGCAAGCCCCTAATAGTATACAGCAAGCCCCTAGTAGTATACAGCAGCCCCTAGAAGTATACAGCAGCCCCTAGAAGTATACAGCAGCCCCTAGTAGTATACAGCAAGCCCCTAGTAGTATACAGCAGCCCCTAGTAGTATACAGCAAGCCCCTAGAAGTATACAGCAGCCCCTAGTAGTATACAGCAAGCCCTTAGAAGTATACAGCAGCCCCTAGTAGTATACAGCAAGCCCCTAGAAGTATACAGCAGCCCCTAGTAGTATACAGCAAGCCCCTAGAAGTATACAGCAGCCCCCTAGTAGTATACAGCAAGCCCCTAGTAGTATACAGCAGCCCCCTAGTAGTATACAGCAGCCCCTAGTAGTATACAGCAGCCCCCTAGTAGTATACAGCAACCCCCTAGTAGTATACAGCAAGCCCCTAGTAGTATACAGCAAGCCCCTAGTAATATACAGCAAGCCCCTAATAGTATACAGCAAGCCCCTAGTAGCATACAGCAAGCCCCTAGTAATATACAGCAAGCCCCTAGTAGTATACAGCAGCCCCTAGAAGTATACAGCAGCCCCTAGTAGTATACAGCAGCCCCTAGTAGTATACAGCAAGCCCCGAGTAGCATACAGCAAGCCCCTAGTAATATACAGCAAGCCCCTAGTAGTATACAGCAGCCCCTAGTAGTATACAGCAAGCCCCTAGAAGTATACAGCAGCCCCTAGTAGTATACAGCAAGCCCCTAGTAGTATACAGCAGCCCCCTAGTAGTATACAGCAGCCCCTAGTAGTATACAGCAGCCCCCTAGTAGTATACAGCAAGCCCCCTAGTAGTATACAGCAAGCCCCCTAGTACTATACAGCAAGCCCCTAGTAGTATACAGCAAGCCCCTAGTAGTATACAGCAGCCCCCTAGTAGTATACAGCAGCCCCTAGTAGCATACAGCAAGCCCCTAGTAGTATACAGCAGCCCCCTAGTAGTATACAGCAGCCCCTAGTAGTATACAGCAGCCCCCTAGTAGTATACAGCAGCCCCTAGTAGTATACAGCAGCCCCCTAGTAGTATACAGCAACCCCCTAGTAGTATACAGCAGCCCCCTAGTAGTATACAGCAAGCCCCTAGTAATATACAGCAAGCCCCTAATAGTATACAGCAAGCCCCTAGTAGTATACAGCAGCCCCTAGAAGTATACAGCAGCCCCTAGTAGTATACAGCAGCCCCTAGTAGTATACAGCAAGCCCCTAGTAATATACAGCAAGCCCCTAATAGTATACAGCAAGCCCCTAGTAGTATACAGCAGCCCCTAGAAGTATACAGCAGCCCCTAGTAGTATACAGCAAGCCCCTAGTAGTATACAGCAGCCCCTAGTAGTATACAGCAAGCCCCTAGAAGTATACAGCAGCCCCTAGTAGTATACAGCAAGCCCCTAGAAGTATACAGCAGCCCCTAGTAGTATACAGCAAGCCCCTAGAAGTATACAGCAGCCCCTAGTAGTATACAGCAAGCCCCTAGAAGTATACAGCAGCCCCCTAGTAGTATACAGCAAGCCCCTAGTAGTATACAGCAGCCCCCTAGTAGTATACAGCAAGCCCCTAGTAGTATACAGCAAGCCCCTAGAAGTATACAGCAGCCCCCTAGTAGTATACAGCAACCCCCTAGTAGTATACAGCAAGCCCCTAGTAGTATACAGCAACCCCCTAGTAGTATACAGCAAGCCCCTAGTAGTATACAGCAAGCCCCTAGTAATATACAGCAAGCCCCTAATAGTATACAGCAAGCCCCTAGTAGTATACAGCAAGCCCCTAGTAGTATACAGCAAGCCCCTAGTAATATACAGCAAGCCCCTAATAGTATACAGCAAGCCCCTAGAAGTATACAGCAGCCCCTAGTAGTATACAGCAAGCCCCTAGAAGTATACAGCAGCCCCTAGTAGTATACAGCAAGCCCCTAGAAGTATACAGCAGCCCCCTAGTAGTATACAGCAAGCCCCTAGTAGTATACAGCAGCCCCCTAGTAGTATACAGCAGCCCCTAGTGGTATACAGCAGCCCCCTAGTAGTATACAGCAACCCCCTAGTAGTATACAGCAAGCCCCTAGTAGTATACAGCAGCCCCTAGTTAGTATACAGCAAGCCCCTAGTAGTATACAGCAGCCCCCTAGTAGTATACAGCAGCCCCTAGTAGTATACAGCAGCCCCTAGTTAGTATACAGCAAGCCCCCTAGTAGTATACAGCAAGCCCCTAGTAGTATACAGCAAGCCCCTAGTAGTATACAGCAGCCCCCTAGTAGTATACAGCAGCCCCTAGTTAGTATACAGCAAGCCCCTAGTAGCATACAGCAAGCCCCTAGTAATATACAGCAAGCCCCTAATAGTATACAGCAAGCCCCTAGTAGTATACAGCAGCCCCTAGAAGTATACAGCAGCCCCTAGTAGTATACAGCAAGCCCCTAGTAGTATACAGCAGCCCCTAGTAGTATACAGCAGCCCCTAGTAGTATACAGCAGCCCCTAGAAGTATACAGCAGCCCCTAGTAGTATACAGCAAGCCCCTAGAAGTATACAGCAGCCCCTAGTAGTATACAGCCAGCCCCTAGAAGTATACAGCAGCCCCTAGTAGTATACAGCAAGCCCCTAGAAGTATATAGCAGCCCCCTAGTAGTATACAGCAGCCCCTAGTAGTATACAGCAGCCCCTAGTAGTATACAGCAGCCCCTAGTAGTATACAGCAGCCCCTAGAAGTATACAGCAGCCCCTAGTAGTATACAGCAAGCCCCTAGTAGTATACAGCAGCCCCCTAGTAGTATACAGCAGCCCCCTAGTAGTATACAGCAGCCCCTAGTAGTATACAGCAAGCCCCTAGAAGTATACAGCAGCCCCTAGTAGTATACAGCCAGCCTGCCCACACGGCCCTTAAAAAAATAAACTTATATACTCACCCTCCGATGTCAGCGCGGCTCCCCGATGTCGGCGCGACTTACCGATGTTCCCGATGTCAGCGCTTCCCGTCTTCTTTCTTCTCCGCGGCTCCTCTTCTCTCTTCCGGCATGGACGCGGCCATCTCTTCTTCTAGCATGCGCATACTATGACGCGGCCGCTGCTGACGTCATAGTATGCGCGGCCACTAAGAAACCATGGCCGCCTCCATGCCGGAAGATAGAAGAGAGAAGAAGAGCCGCGGAGAAGAAAGAAGACGGGACGCGCTGACATCGGGGACATCGGTAAGTCGCGCCGACATCGGAGGGTGAGTATATAAGTTTATTTTTTTTTAAGTGGGTAATTTTTTTTGTTATAGACTCGTGTATAAGCCGAGGGGACGTTTTTCAGCACATTTTTTGTGCTGAAAAACTTGGCTTATACACGAGTATATACGGTAGTATTATTATGGAGATTATTATTAATATTATTATGTAGATTATTATTAGTATTATTATGGAGATTATTATTAATATTATTATGGAGATTATTATTATTATAATTGTGGAGATTATTATTAATAATATTATTATGGAGATTATTATTATAAAGCACAAAAATCCAAATAAGCCCACATATGCAATCTCTATTTCGCTCTCTAAAATTAGAACCAACAATACCAAAACAAAGAGCTTTAAGAAAAATAATTGTACTTTATTGACATTCAAAAATAATACACATAAATAACTCCCATAAAAAGTTTGGGAAGAACAATAGGGGTCCAGGATGTCCCAGATGGAAAAATGGGACCAACACAAAGTACCTACGACCACCCCTCCTCCGTATGCCCCAAAGTCAAAGCGTGCCAATAGTGAATATCAGGAGAATACTACGTCCAACCATAGGACCAAATGTTTAGGGGAAGATGGACCCAAATGCACGGAGAACCAATTGGATAAACCGGAGGTACCATCTGGTGTTAGAGATTCCAACAATGCAAGTCACACTTACCCATAGGCATAGTAACGGCAGGCAGGGGGCAGTCAGAGGGGAGGCCGGAAGATACACCCCGACGCGCGTTTCGCACTGATGCTTCGTCAGGAGGTAAAGTGTGTATGTTGTGCTTACCATTAAATACACCGGCCGGCGTGTCTGCTTAGAGACGCGCCCATCACGAGGTCGCACACCAGAAATGCACATGATCGGGTCAGCGCTACCGTGGAGACGCATCCCGGGAGCGTGCACTCCCCCATGGGCAGACGGGGTGCATGCGCCTAGGCACGTTAACAGGACGCCGTAATGTGTAAGTATTCATATATAGATTGTGCATTAGTAGTTAAAATCGATATACAATAAAACCAACCACTGGTATTAAATGGTCTCCATGAAAAAGATGTTATTAAATACAATGTAAATATGCATCACATAGGTATAAGTCGTGTGCATAATCTATACATTGACAGTCATGGTATATACAAAATAAACAGCTGATAGAGAAATTGTAAGAATCAGTACAAAAAACACTAGAAAAGACGAGACATCCCTAAGTTCATATACATGTGAGGACTCTATAAAAAAATAAACTGCTGAGTCAGACACAATGTGACCTCGGTCCATCTTATGATATGTGCCACAAATCTTACTGTAATTATCAGTTATGCAATTGTGCACAATGGTGCTAATAAAATGTGAGTGGGCAATAGAGTGCCCGTACAATAACTATAAAACTAATACATACATAGCCTTTAGGATATTATATCCATTTTTCATTGTTTACATATACATCACATTTGATAAGTATGCACTTTTGTATGGCTGATTTTTTCAGATTTTTATATTCATATGTTTTCACTTTAGTATAACATCCATTTTTGATAAATGTTTATGTCAATTGTTTGGCACAATGTACACTATATGCACTTTAATAGTGGGTACACAGCACAAAGGGGCAGATTTACTTACCTGGTCCGTTCGCGGTCCAGCGGCGCGTTCTCTGCGGTGGATTCTGGTCCGGCTGGGATTCATCAAGGTAGTTCCTCCGCTGCTCTGAAAAGCATCTGAACGCACTCAAGTTCACCGGGCCGGACCAAGTGAAGGTAAGCGCGCCCCAAGCGACACTTTTATTGTTTTAAATGCGGCGTTTTTTCCTAACCCCCCCGATTTCCGTCACGTGCATGCCGGCGCCTATGCGCCACAATATGATCGCTTGCGCCAAAATCCCGGGCAATTCAGGAAAAATCACCGCAAATCGGAAATATTCGGGTAACACGTCGGGAAAACGCGAATCGGGCCCTTAGTAAATGACCCCCAATGTTGGTAGAAGGTTGTAATTTGGATGTTCGCAGGCTTGTATATTCAGGTCACTTATAGATTCCTCACATGTATATGAACTTAGGGATGTCTCGTTTTTTGTACTGATTACAATTACAATTTCTCTATCAGCTGGCTGCACTTTCGTCGGGTTTCCCACATTTTTCCATTTTGCGCCGAATTCAGCCGGGATTTTGGCACACGCGATCGGATTTTGGTGCATTGGCGCCAGCTTTCACGTGACAGAAATCGTGGGGCGTGGCCGCCGGACAACTCAACGGATTCGTAAAAAAACGCAGAATTTAAAAACGAAAAGTGTTGCAAGATCAGCACTTACATGCCAGGGACATGTCAAATAGTGCTGGAGGAGCCAGGGACATGCCGGATAGTCCTGGAGGAGCCATAGACACGCCGCATAGTGCTGGAGGAGCCAGGGACTTGTTGAATAGTGCTGGAGGAGCCAGGGGCATGCCGGATAGAGCTGGAGGAGCCAGGGGCATGCCGTATAGTGCTGGAGGAGCCAGGGGCATGCCGGATAGAGCTGGAGGAGCCAGGGGCATGCCGGATAGAGCTGGAGGAGCCAGGGGCATGCCGTATAGTGCTGGAGGAGCCAGGGGCATGCCGTATAGTGCTGGAGGAGCCAGGGGCATGCCGTATAGTGCTGGAGGAGCCAGGGGCATGCCGTATAGTGCTGGAGGAGCCAGGGGCATGCCGGATAGTGTTGGTGAAGCCAGGGGCATGCTGGATAGTGCTGGAGGAGCCATGGACATGCCAGATAGTGTTGGAGGAGCCAGGGACATGTCAAATAGTGCTGGAGGAGCCAGGGACATGCCGCATAGTGCTGGAGGAGCCAGGGACTTGTCGAATAGTGCTGGAGGAGCCAGGGACATGCCGTATAGTGCTGGAGGAGCCAGGGGCATGCCGGATAGAGCAGGAGGAGCCAGGGGCATGCCGTATAGTGCTGGAGGAGCCAGGGGCATGCCGTATAGTGCTGGAGGAGCCAGGGGCATGCCGGATAGTGCTGGAGGAGCCAGAGGCAGATGGTGACATCTCCCTGATGGCGTAAAAAGCAGTAGGCGGAGTTGCTTTCTTTATAACTAAATGTCCTTCCTAGTGACGATATAAAATATGCCATACCTTGTACTGGGAAGCTAGATAAAAATCCAAATGTGTCACATTTGACAAAAAACCCCCACAATTTTCTCTTTGGTCCTGTTTTCATACCTTTTACTGTGCGCTTCAGGTGACACCTTCCTACATTCTTTGAGTCATGACAATCACGGGGATTTAGTCAGGTTTTATTGTGTTTTAGTAAATCTTTTCTGAGACCAACATCTTTTTTATACTTTTCTGTAAGCAGCTGTTTAAGTGGGTGTGGCCACGAAAGCTCCCTGTACTGGTGATCGAGTGCGCTGGGCCAGGGACATGCCAGATAGTGTTGGAGGAGCCAGGGACATGGCAGATAGTGCTGGAGGAGCCAGGGACATGCCGGATAGTGCTGGAGGAGTTAGCTACATGCCGGATAGTGTTGGAGGAGTCAGGGACATGCTGGATAGTGCTGGAGGAGCCAGGGGCATTCCGGATAGTGTTGGAGGAGCCAGGGACATGCCGGACAGTGTTGGAGGAGTCAGGGACATGCTGGATAGTGCTGGAGGAGCCAGCGGCATGCTGGATAGTGCTGTAGGAGCCAGGGACATGCCAGATAGTGTCAGATCGAGTGCGCTAAGCAAGGGACATGCCAGATAGTGCTGGAGAAGCCAGGGACTTGCCGGAGAGTGCTGGAGGAGCCAGGGACATGCCTGATAGTGCTGCAGGAGCCAGGGACATGCTGAATAGTGAAGGAGGAGCCAGGGACATGGCGGATAGTGCTGGAGGAGCCAGGGACATGGCGGATAGTGCTGGAGGAGCCAGGGACATGCCGGATAGTGCTGGAGGAGCCAGGGGCATGCCGGATAGTGCTGGCGGAGTCAGGGATATGCTGGATAGTGCTGGAGGAGCCAGGTTCATGCTGGATAGTGCTGGAGGAGCCAGGGGCATGCTGGATGGTGCTGGAGGAGCCGGGAGAATGCCGTATAGTGCTGGAGGAGCCAGGGACATGCCAGATAGTGCTGGCGGAGCCAGGGATATGCTGGATAGTGCTGGAGGAGCCAGGTTCATGCTGGATAGTGCTGGAGGAGCCAGGGGCATGCTGGATGGTGCTGAAGGAGCCGGGAGAATGCCGTATAGTGCTGGAGGAGCCAGGGACATGCCAGATAGTGTCAGATCGAGTGCGCTAAGCAAGGGACATGCCAGATAGTACTGGAGAAGCCAGGGACATGCCGGAGAGTGCTGGAGGAGCCAGGGACATGCCTGATAGTGCTGCAGGAGCCAGGGACATGCCTGATAGTGCTGCAGGAGCCAGGGACATGCCTGATAGTGCTGCAGGAGCAAGGGACATGCTGAATAGTGCTGGAGGAGCCAGGGACATGGCGGATAGTGCTGGAGGAGCCAGGGACATGCCGGATAGTGCTGGAGGAGCCAGGGGCATGCCGGGTAATGCTGGAGGAGCAAGGGACATGCCGGATAGTGCTGGAGGAGCCAGGGATATGCTGGATAGTGCTGGAGGAGCCAGGTTCATGCTGGATAGTGCTGGAGGAGCCAGGGGCATGCTGGATGGTGCTGGAGGAGCCGGGAGAATGCCGTATAGTGCTGGAGGAGCCAGGGACCTGCCGGATAGTGCTGGTGATCGAGTGTGCTGGGCCAGGGACATGCCGGAGAGTGATGGAGGAACCAGGGACATGCCGGATAGTGCTAGAAATCAAGTGTGCTGGGCCAGGGACATGCTGGAAAGTGCTAGAGGAGATGCATTGTCGAGTGAAGCTGCAGGTGCCGCTGCACCCGGTGGCGTTGCTGTGTCAGGGGGTTGCCAGGGACCAGGGACATGCCGGATAGTGCTGGAGGAGCTAGGGACATGCCGGATAGTGCTGGAGGAGCTGCAGTGCCGGGTGAAAGTACGGCTGCTGCTGTGCCCAGTGGCGTTGCTGTGTCAGGGGGTGATGGAGATTCCACTGTGTCCCTGTGGAGCTGTAGGTGCTGCTGTGATAGGAGGCGTTGGAGGTACCGCTGCGCTGCACCAGCTCTGGTTCGGGTGGGAGGTTTCAGACTCCCAAGGTCTTCATCTGCTCGGACAGGATGGTGAGACTGCGGCTGCTCAGGAAAGAATAGGTGGGTCCACACTCAATCAGTGGGATTCTGGACTTCTGGTGTCTAGAGCCTCTTAGCTGATGCACAGAAAACCTCCAGACACGTCCTTCTGCTACTGGCCCTTTTCCAGATGACGGCCGATCGTCCACCACATCGATCTGGGTCTTGGTCCACTGAGCTCCTCTGGGTGCTTTTGGTGAGTAAGCCACAAGTTATGTTGAAACTTAAGTGGCATAGGAGGGGAAACAGGGGAAAACATAGGAGGGGAAACAGGGGGAACAGAGGAAGGGAAATGGGGAAACATAGGAGGGGAAACTGGGGAAAAAATGGGAAACAGGGCTGAAAGTGCCGTAGCACGTAAGACAGGCAGCCACCTATCGTGGTGCCATCTTGCCATCCATTTATCTGAC
The DNA here is from genome assembly GCF_040894005.1 of Engystomops pustulosus. Taxonomy (NCBI): domain Eukaryota; kingdom Metazoa; phylum Chordata; class Amphibia; order Anura; family Leptodactylidae; genus Engystomops; species Engystomops pustulosus. Next base: position 227,352,459 of record NC_092413.1, on the reverse strand, counting down.
ACGTTTCTGCTGGCATCCACAAGGGGGAGCCAGCTCATCAGAAGTGTAAACAGTTTAAGGGTGACATTTATTTTTGATTGTTTATAAGAAATTAAGGCTGAATTTATTATACTAAAAAAAATGAATAAAATAGCACTTTTATCAAATCAGTCCAAACAAAAGGCACTCATATTGTGGTCCCTCTCATCTCCCCCTAGTATTGTGAATCCTCTCATCCACCCCTTTTATTGTTGCCCTTGTCTTCTCCCCCTCATATTGTGGCCCTTGTCTTCTCCCCCTCATGTTGTGGTCCCTCTCATCTCCCCCTCATATTGTGGCCCTTGATTTCTTCCCCTTATATTGTGGCCCCTCTCATCTCCCCTTCATATTGCTTATGTCGGAAAAATGATAATCTTGGGTGCACACAAGTAAGAAATCAACCCGAAACAGAAAAAAGGTGAAGAATTTGCCAGAAACAGCCTGAATGAAGTATCTTGAAGTCCCTTTAATGAAGTGATGGAGACTTTTTTTTTTTTAATTACTATTTTTATTGTTTTTTCAACATACATGAAAAGAAATGTCACTTTCTCAATCCAACATTACATCCAAGTTGAACATGGAGATACTACAATCACGTATATCATTGCTGAGTGTAACATCCTTAGAATAGCAGTGCTAAGTACACAAGATATAATAACACTACATCTGTCGTCTTTGGGTTACCCTGAACGACATGCTGAGTTCATATAATATATCTCTCAATTACGCACCATCCTAAGACGCGCTGTAGAAAATAAAGTTTTGTCTATTAAAACTGCTGAAAAGCTTCTACCCACCTTTCCAAGGAAACCTTCCTGGTATTTTCTCCCCAAGATTCATAAGTCACCGAGTCGACCCCCTGGATGTCCAATTGTCGCGGGGATAGGCTCGGTGACTGAATCTCTGTCCCAGTTCCTTGACTGGCTTTTGCGACCTATTTTTATGGATATTCCATCATATTTAAAGGATACTAATTCTTTTTTAAGGGCAGTCGAGGACATTAACTGGCGCGGGGATCTTAAATTAGTCGCGATAGACGTGGAAAGCCTTTATACGAGGATCCCACATCATGAGGGGGTCGATGCCATTTGTCTAGTCCTCCACCGAGCAGGGAAAAGTTTGGCATTCATCGACTTCGTCTGTGAGGCTCTTCTGTTCATCTTTACCCACAATTCTTTTTTATTTAACAACCAATGGTTTAACCAAGTCACAGGCACGGCCATGGGCACACCGGTCGCATGTACCTTCGCCAATATTTTCTTGGCCGTGTTTGAAAGTAAGTTTATTCTTAACTTGGGAAATCCATATGTCAAATACATACACACCTATTTAAGATACATCGACGATGTGTTCTTGGCCTGGTCTGGTTCCGAACAAGAATTTTTTGACTTTGTAGATTTTCTGAATACAGGGGAAAGGATGAACATGCGCTTCACGTGCAATTTCGGTAACAAACACCTAGAGTTTTTGGACGTCCAACTTGACGTAGTGGCAGACCAAATTAAAGTGAGTGGCTATCGTAAGCCAACAGCCACGAATGCCTTACTGCATTATAATAGTGCCCACCCTGACCACGTAAAAAAGGCTGTACCATATGGACAGTTCGTACGTTTGAGGCGCATAAATGACTCCGACGAGTCCTTCCATAAACAAGCCCTTGAACTGAGAGACAGACTTAGGCTAAGGGGTTACCCAGACACTATCATCCAGACAGCTTATAACAAAGCAGCAAAATTAGATAGACATCAATTATTGCATAGGAGGGAAGTGAAAAAAAGAAATAGTGATAGATTTACTTTTACCTTTGATTTCTGCCCGAATGAAAAGAATATACGTAAAGCCATACAAAAGAACTGGGTCATACTCGAAAGGGACCCTGAATTAAGGAAAGTCACTGCAAATAGACCCATGATTTCATTCAAACGTAACCCCACCATGAGAGATCTACTAGTCAGAAGCAAATTTAGTGATAAAAAAACCACCTGGCTGGATAGAGAGATTCCAAAAAGGCAACTTTGTTTGTCACCACTGCAATTTTTGCAGATTTCATCTAAGAACAAGAACATTAAACATAGGTGGAATTACCACTGCGGTGGAACAATTCATCAGCTGTAAAACTGACTATGTAGTTTATGTCATATTCTGCACATGCAGACGATTCTATATTGGCAAGACGATTAGACCACTCTACATACGTTTTAGAGAGCATCATCATTCCATTATATCTGGGAAAGGTTCACAGAGATTGATTAAGCATATACGAGATGTACATGCTGGCGACCCTAACTCACTTACATTTGCAGGGATTGAACGTGTCATGGCTAATATAGATGGAGGCGATAGACATAGGGAGCTACTTCGCCGTGAGGCAAGATGGATACTCAAAACAGAAGCAGAGGGCCCGATAGTGTTAAACGATAAAAATGACATGGCAGTCTTCGTCTAGACCTGACAGTTTACCAGATAGAGTACTCACAGGCTCTTATTGCTTGAACAATTTTTTAAGTCCAATGACGGTCTAACATTGTTTGTTTGTGTATACTATGTGTCTGTATAATTGTTTTAATTGTATCACTTACCGAGTGTATTGGCAGCACCTGCGCGATGTCCAAGACTTTTGGAGGTGTGTTCTACCACCTCAGCCGGACTCGTGACCGCGACGTCATGCACACACACCAGTCACATGACACAGTGTAACACATGACGTCGGTGGCTAGGTATTTAATCTGTTACAGCTGTGCCGGCGTCCCTCACACGGCTAGAGGAAGAGCAAGAATTGCGCAAAACGGCCATCGGCGTGAGTGACGCCTTGTCATACCTCCCTGCCCACGGGTGTTCAATAAAAGAAGATTTACCTGGTGAGTGCCGCCTCCTTATTTCTACTTATTTACGTTGAGTTCATGTTGTACTGAGAGAGACAAGGCAGAGTTGTAATAGTCCTTTCTTTTCCACATCGTTCTTAGAGTTCTGGTTCCTGCAAATAAGGGTTGAAGATTTGAAGTGACACCTAAGACCTTTCATATACCCTTGTGCCCGATGTACTTTGAACAAGAATTTCTCTGATTAAAGTTATTGTAAACCTTTAAAGGAAACCTACCACTTAGAATGGCAGGGGTAAGCTGTAAGTACCGAGCACCAGCTCAGGGTGAGCTGGTGCCGGTACTTACTTTCGTTAGTGTTATAAACCGCTGTATCGCGGTTTTAACACTTTTTAAACTCTAGAGCAGAAGAGGCTTCGGTGCTGCGTGCGCACGATCGTGCGCGCGCCTACATAGGAAATGCCGGAGATGTTGCGCACACACGGTCGCACGCAGCGCCGAAGCCTCTTCTGCTCTGGAGTTTAAAAAGTGTTAAAACCGCGATACAGCGGTTTATAACACTAACGAAAGTAAGTATCGGCACCAGCTCACCCTGAGCTGGTGCTCGGTACTTACTGCTTACCCCTGCCATTCTAAGTGGTAGGTTTCCTTTAAAACCATTGTAAAAATTCTGTATAACCAAACAGAAACAAACATCATCTACGACCTGAGTTACATACATTTACTATTTATTCAGTGAGAAATGGGCTAGATATCCATAAGTTCCAGACTTTTAGGTACTTGTGGTGCGTGTGGCTTTGGAGGGAGATGGCTTTTTCATATCTACAACTGGAATTGACTAAGGAGGTTACTTCTTCTGTCTTAGGGCAGTCCCCTTCCTTCCAATGCCTAGTGATAATGAGTTTGGTGGCCATTAATAGGTGTGTAGCTATATTTCTATTTGGTAAAGAGATTTTATTAACATCTATTAGCAGCAGAGCTGTGGCAGGAGATAGGCTAATGCTCGTTTTAGTGATATCACAGAGCATTCTGTTTGTCGCATCCCAGAGATTGCGGATGACTGGGCATGACCAGAGAACATGCAGTAGGGTACCCACTTGCCCGCATTCTCTCCAACATAAATTGGATGTGGAGGGAAAGATTTTGCTAAGCCCATAAGGTGTAAAATACCAGCGTAGGAGGGTTTTGGTAATAGCTTCTAGATGAGATGTGCATCTAAGATACGAGTTTGCCATGTGCAGGGCACCCTCCACTGTTTATCAGTGAACAGTGCGATCATATTTTGTTCCCAGCGTATCATGTGGGGAAGTTTTGAGAAACTTGTGATGGAGACTTTTTCACCTTATCTTTCATAGTGTTGATGCCTTTAGGCCCAGCGCCGGCTTTGCTCGGGGTATAGGCTGGGATTGCCCCTAGGTTCGGCTTGTTCTATCATTCTTAGAGGAGAATCCCACAACCAACAAGCAGTAGAACTATTATATATGATCATATGATATTGGTGATAAGTGATGAATTCACTAGAACAGGCCTGAGCTCGCTGCCGTTCTGTCTACATGATGAATTGACAGCGTGGTTCCACCAGAGGGCAGTACACCTCTGCTTTGTATTGATCTGAGTTGTTATATGATGTCACCTACTGGCGCTGTGTCACCTGAGAATCCCAGTAATCTCCAGTATGATAAAAACACATGTACTGGAAGTATAAGATTAAAGATGAGATTCTTATTTAATGTAAACAGACACTGTGACAACTGGAAGGGATTAAAAGGCAAATCGTGGGTGAGGTTCTCTGACTGGGTCCTCATCAATTCAATCTTGTTTCACAGAAAAGGCCTGGAGATGGCCTCACAAAAGACCCATTGGTCAAGAGGGAGAGAGGAAATTCATATTCCCCATTAAAACTTCAATCTTTATTTAAATCTATTAAAAATATACTTGATGACCCTCACAAACAATGTTAAAAATCTACAGACAGTAGGGTTGGTATCTGTTAGTATTGTTATGAAAGGAGTTGTGGCTACAAGGTTGTGTGTTCTGTTGGATTGGCTTATATTGGCTTATAGCAGCTGTACTTCCATCTGGGCAAGGCGTGGAGGGGATTTTGTTACCCCTCAGATATGACTTGGATTGATAAGCTATTGCTTGTGCCTTTATGAATTGTATAGTGGAAATGCTAATATTTGTGTTTTCGTGGGGGATGTACATGGATCTGTATTGGGATTGATTGGCTTTGTAGCGGAAGACGTCATTCACTACGTCACTAACGTAGGTTTTATATGGCAGTTCCGGACCGCTAGACCGCACATTAAGGACGCCACGGAAGTGGGCAAACATGTCGGGGGGGGGGGGGGGGGCTTTAGTATTTAGTCAGCTTTTATTTAGCGGACATAGGGTTGACAATAGTGATCAATAGATTATGAGTGTCTATATCATTTGCGTGCGTATTGGTGTAAACAATACTGAGAAAAGACAGTGGAGCTACAAAGTGACAGAATTTAATAGATAGTCATAAACAGACACTAGTGTCAATCAACAATGCTGCAACAAAGTAGCATTTATTAATTGGTAGCAAGAACACTATTGCTCAACAGTGACATCTAGTGTCTGTTAGTACGTCAACAACACATCTATCTGCGATACACATACTCTCTCTCCATTATCTTTTTAAAAATACGGATCCAGGTAGATCCCCCTACGAAAACACCAATATTAGCATTTCCACTCCATTAATATTGTAAACCTAGCTGATAGATCAAATCCTGTCATTTCTACTTTTCTTATTTTCCTAAAAAGTTCTGTAATAGAAACAATGAACTCAAGATGGCGCCGAGACAGAAAAGTTTTGAAGCTAAGGAATGTAAATAAGACTTCATCCTGACATTAATAAGCAACAGCAAGGAAGTTCTCCAATCAAGAGACCACATGAGCTGGGAATTCTCCGCCCCCTTCTCCTTCTTTCCTAATTTCTATATAGTTTTGTGAAACCAAATAAAGTACACGCAGTGCAGATTAGCCATGATCAGGGCCAGGAAGCCCCCTCGTTCCAGCACTGTTTGCAGTCTTGGGGTCACCGTTTCCCGACTGGGTCTGATCAGCCCACAATCACGGTAAGTTTCAGATTACATATGTTCTGCTACTTGCCTGTGACTCGGGGAATGGTGATACCTGTGGCTGTAGACAGCTGGGATTGGAGGGTAAATATGTATAGCCACCTGGTGTCCTGCATCAGGGTCTGAATTGTTATATAGTTCTGTGTGAGAAGTGCCTTGGCTGCTGTGTATGCGCTTTGCTGAACGAGAACAAAAAGGGAGGGGGAGGACGTTCCAAGGTCACAAAAGATATGATACTATGAGGAATGGGGAGAGAGAGAACGCAGGGAAAAGCAGGCACGGGACAAGTGCCTGGGACTTTGAAAAAAGCAGACTAGGGATAAATGTCTGGGGTTCTGATACAGGCGGCCAGGATAGTGGATAATAGACCAGGTGTCAGGGATTTGATTTTTGTCAGGGAAAATTGACAAGGAATTCGGACAGGAGTGAGATCGTTAAGCGGGGACCATCTGATAAACCTCTAACTGACATGCAGTGAGCTAAGTCTCGGTAACTGGTGATCGGGGAGCTTGAAGGTCAGCCCTTAAGCCATGAGCAGCTGCACGGTAAGGGTCTGGGGATAAATTCTGTGGTCTCGGCAGAGAATGGACGTCCTCCCAGAGGGAACCACTGGTGCGCTAGCGATAGTTCAGTGCAGAGAAGGGAAAGATGTACAGACAGAAGATTGGCTTGACGTAAGTAGAGAGACAGGTTGTTGAGTTAAGTAGGACTGATGGAATAGTGCAAGTTGATATGATGGAACAGAAGCGCTGGTAGTTTTGTGTTGGAAAGAAAAGTAATAGTGAAGGTTTGAAAGTTTTGGGATGTGTTAGAGGATCTGATGATTGTACAAGTGAGAAAATTTGATCAATTTTGCAAACAGACACTTAGAGCCTCTGACTTTGACGGATGGACCAGGACAGAGTGACAGGGATCCTTCAGAGTGCCCATTGAAGAAAGAGACAGGCAATAAGGGACATTTCAAAGTTTTTGATGTGGAAAGAATTTGAGAAAAAAATATTTTATTATATTTTACTTGGGAAGGAAAAATGGCCCCTGTAATGCAGACTCCACCCCTGTATCTGATGGTTAGAGAAGATGATACGCCTTACCATCCTCCAGTGGCGGCCATCTTAAGTTATATTTCCTTCAAGTCCCTGAAAGTTAATTGCCTATGACTCTATTCTATTGGCAGCCATAAAGGCTGGTTGTGGGGCTTTGTAGAGGATAGCAGCTGAGCATGCTTGAAGCGTCCTGGCAGAAGTTTGAAATAAAACGCCGGCTGGTGATATTTCCCCGTTTCGGGCGTCTGCTAAGGGTCTTGGAGTGTGGGACGTTGTTTGTTTGGGTATTATTAAAACTTATTTGATCCCAACAATTAGAGAAAAATTAGTATAAAAAGTGTTGCAATGCATCTGGTACCTGCTTTCTGGCATTTAAGGGGTTAAAGAGAGGGAGATCTTGAGGGCTGTTGGATCTGCGTTTTGTTTTGTGAAGAACTGACATGTAAGTGGCCTTGACGTCTGAAGTTCTCCAAAAGTATAGGGCTTTGCCTGAATGCTGTGTCTGTGTTCTGTTCTGGCCTTGAAGCTTACAGCATGCTGAACTTATTTACAGAAAGGGGGGCAGATCGCTGCGTTTAGAGTTCTCCCTGACAATCTAAAAAAAGAGGCTTGAAGAAATTAGATTGTGGAACAAGAATACAGTATGATGTGATGTCCTCCTGTGTAACCCAGGAACAGACTAAGCAAGAACGAGCCCCCCAACTGTATTACAGAGGCTATGACTGATTTTTGTTACTTTTTGATTAAAAACCAACACAAGTGTACCTGACTTTTGTTGAGAAGTTGGAGTCTGGCCAGAACTTTATAAAAAGCACAGAACACTGGGCTGGAGATGTGGTGGAGGGACTCTGACACATTGACGTACAGAGGGAATAGAGTAGTTTCACAGACCACGGCAAAGGGAGACTGACAACATTTCCGGAAGTCTCAACCGACCCAAGTGGGCGTGTTTCGACTGCTGGCAGGAGATGTGACTGAGGTGACTAAAGTGAGTGGCCACATGCTAATAGGGTGGGGGTGGGGTGGTAACGAACGAGAACGCCGAAGAACTGATGTGTGACTCTCCCCTGCTAGCCCGATGATGATTTTAACCCATTTCCAGTCAAGAAAAAGACCCAGAAAGAACAGCCGGGGACATGTAGGTTGGTCCAAGACCTCTAAGCTGCCAATGAGTGTACTGAAGCCCAATGGTCCCTAGCCCAAACTGGCAGCAGTCCCTGAGAGTGACATATTATTCACTGTTATTGATTTAGCAAATGTTCTCCTCTCTGTGCCCCTACATGAAGATTGCCAGTATCTATTTGCCTTTACCAGTTCAGTATTCCAGTATACCTGGTCCAGATTCCCACAAGGGGGATAAAACTCACCCATACTACACAGCCCTATAAGGAGTAGACTGGCAGACTAGCACCTTACTGAATATTGTCTTATTTTTGTGCCTCCAAGTGTGCAGGTTTGCCAGAATGCATGTATTGACCTTGTGTGTTTTCTGTTCCAGAAGGGTTGCAAAGTTTCCAGAGACAAACTCCAGTATTGCCAGGAGAAGGTGGTCTTCCTAGGCCACTGCTTCTCAGCCACAGGCAGACACCTGACAGAGGAAAGAAAACTGGCAATCCAGAATATTCCCCTGTCCCGAGGCCATAAGCCTCTCCAAATGTTTCTAGGACTGGCCAGCTCCTGCAAGCCAGGGATAAGGTCTGCTGCCTCCAGCCTGATGTTACCCCTTGATGACTGCATTACCTCTTCCCCATTTGCCCATAGTCAAGTGGCAATTGATGCATTCCATAGCCCTAAGCTGGCAAATCCTGTCTGCCCCGGCCCTAGGCACAACCCACTGGACCAGACCTTTTATTTTATTTTGCACCGAGTATCTAGGCCACGCCACAGGTGTCTTAGCCCAGGAACGTGGTGGCCTTCCCAGTGGCCCACTATTAGGCCCGGTTAGACTCAGTCGTGAGGGGAGCCCCTCATGTGTCAGTAGCTGCACCCAGCAACCTGCTCAGCAAGGCCAGATAGTTGATCCTAGATCCTAGATCACTCAGTTACAGTGAAAACCCCACATACCTTGCACAGTGTCCTTACCCAAGTACAGCCCAAGCATCTGAGCAAAGGCCAGACAACTCAGACTCCAGTCTGCACTCCCAGAGCGTTACACTGATAAGGTGCACAGCTCTGAATCCTTCATTCTATCGCCAGTCTTCCAGGATTCAGAGAGGGGGGGAGAGAAGGGTGATTAACACAGATGTTGAGTTTTTTTCTCATAGATGGCTCCAGGTCTGCAGTAGAAGACAGACGGTTCTACACTGGATATACAGTGGTCAGTGGCGCACATGAGGTAGTACAAGCAGAACCACTCCCTCCACACAGGTCAGCGCAGGAGGTGAAGTGACGGCACTCAGGGAAGTGCTACAGCTGGTGGAAGGTAAAAGGGCGAACATCTATACTCAAGGTATAGTTCTGGGGTCTAAACACGACTATGAACCCATATGGAAGGCTAGAGATTTCCTCACCTCTGCATGGACCCCCCCTAAGCATTGCACACTGATTATAAAGCTCATGGATGTTCTCTTACTTCCACAAGAGGTGGGGATAGTAAAAGTAAAAGCACACACAATTTGGTAACTCCACAAGCCAAGGGCAAGTTTGTGGATGACAGGATGGTGAAGGCAGCTGCACAGATGGAACCCAGAGACTGTCCTGAAGTCTCAGCGGTGAGTTCTGAGCTAAAAGTTTGATCCACAGGTGTTCCAGTCCCTGGTGCCCCGAGTGTCATCAGAAGTGAAGGGAGTGTGGAGGAAAGCTGGAACCCAGATTCCGATGGGACCTGGATGCTGGGAGAGAGGGTGTGCCTGCCCAGAGCCCTGCACCCGACAGTAAGTCAAGTAGCCCAAGGACACACACACATACATCCAAAATGGCCATGCTTGTGCTCATAAACCACCAGTGGTTTGCCCCTGGCATTACTGCCCCTGTCACTAGACTAGTGAAAGCCTTTATAGTCTGTGCCCGCCACAACCCGGGTAAGGTGGTAAAGACCCCACAGAAAGTGACACCCAAGCTGCTGTATCCCTTCCAGAGACTGCAGATGGATTTTATCCAGCTACCAAAAAGTGGCACATAGGAATACGTGCTTGTATGCATTGATCTCTTTCCAGGGTGGCCAGAAGCTTCTCCCATGACCAAGGCTACTGCCAGAGCTGCAGCCAAGAAGTTGGTGAGTGAGATTTTTCAGCAGGTTTGGACTTCCAGAAACCGGTCAGAGAACCCACTTCACTAGACAGGTAAAGACTGAAACCTTGTCCCTCCTGTGTGTAGAACAGGCCCTGCACACCCCTTGCCCTTCCCAAGTTGGTGGTGCGTTTGAGATACTTTAAACGGCACTCTTCAGTTAGAGATCCGGAAGGCCATGGAAGAAACATGGCGCGAGTGCTTTCCCGCTGCCCACCATTCAGATAGGACCACCCCCAACAGAAAGATGTGATTGTTCCCCCTTTGAAGTACTTTTTGGCTGTGCACCCAGGCTAGGCCTCTCCTTCCCACAGACCCTATAGCTGATGGCAGGAAACAAGGTGGAACATGCCACGCAGTTGAGCCAGGCCTTGAAAAAGGTCAGCAAAAGTGTTTCTGATTCCTTTTTCAGATCCAGACAGAGACCTCAGGACGCATAACCTGAAGCCTGGAGACTACGTGGTAAAGAGACACCAGAGAGAGAGTCTGGAACCTCACTACGATGGTCCTTTCCAAGTCCTACTTACCAGTGCCACGTCTGTGAAGCTAGAGGGAAGTGAGCATGCTTCCACGCTTTCTATTGCAAACTTACTTATTCTTCTTGTTAGCTGGTCTCTGGACTGACTGTCTGCTCAGGGACACCCCAACCATAACCATGACCAGGATGCCCCGATGCCCCAGGGTAGGAAACTTTACCTACGGTTGGTGCAACACGACAATGACCTTTTTTTAACATTGACAGCACAGGTAACCCTGTCTTAGCAGTGTCTGATGTGTACAGGATTTGTGGGGATAGGAGAGTCAGGCCAGGCCTAGAGGCTGGGTAGGTGAGTGTACGGTGATAAAGTTTGTGATCCCCAGGGATAAGGTTGATCAGACACATAAAGAAAAGGTAGAGAATCCCAAAGGATTCTGAAGGTCTGAGAGAGAAGCACCTAGATGACAACGTTTATATGGATACATTGGGAGCACCAAGGGGGGTCCCAGATGAGTACAAGACCCACAATCAGATATGAACAGGTCTTCCCCAGATCATTATTTCCCAGAGAGCTATGAGCAAAGATTTTGATAGGGTTAACTGTTTTTTTATTGTAATCAACAGAGATTTGTGAATTATATCCGAGATGCTTCCCAGAACCGCATGACTTTGGACATGATTTTGCTCTTATCACTTATTGCGCGTTGTGTGGTCCCCCTCATCAAGTCCACCATGTCCCAGATGGCCGTCCAGGCGGTAAGAACCACGACAGGAGAAGTGCCCGGAGCGGAGGGTGATGCTGCCTGTTGGAGAACCATCCTGTGTACAAACCTATGAACTATAGAAACTCAGTGATGTGATTTGAGTATGCAGACCTGTAACCCCTGAGTGACTGGCCTCCAGGGGATCTGGTGAAGAGTTAACAAGTCCAGCAGGTAAGGGCTTAGCCTACCTGTGGGTACCTGGAGCTTGATGAGGTCGCTCAGGATAGAGTTACAGGCCAGCAAAGCTCAAAGGGGGGAATTGTTAAGGAGATCGCACTGGTTTCGGACGCCATCTTGACTACTGTCCGCCATCTTAGATACAGCGGCCATGTTCCCTGACCATTGTCAAGTTAATGTCATGATTCAAACTTCATTTTATGTAACCTGTTTGCTGGTCTATCAGCTAATACCCTTTGACATTTAATGAGAAGCCAGTCTGTCCTCGATGCTACATGATATTATGATTCTGGAGTCCACTTATCTCCTTCTCAGGAAATTAGTATAAACAATATCTGTGTACAAGGTCTCTGAGAACTGAGCACAATTAATTATTGTTTTTTCCCCAGAATGTGCTGATGACCAATAACTTTACAGTATACTATTCACGCCTAATTAGGACTCACCTTACAAAAGTCAAGAGGGCTGTTGGGGCCCTGCATAAAAATCCCTATCAAAGTCCCTGCAGTATATAGGTGATGAGGTCTTGGTTAACTCCTTTGACTTATTTTCAATCTTGTTGTGCAAAATCCACAAATCAATAATGGGTCAAGGAAGTTTTAAGCTCGCAACCCTCGTCAAGGGGCCCCATCTCTTGCGAGACCCTACACTACACTAACCAAAACAAAAAATAAGAAAATAATAAAAACACTAAGCTAAGCTAAATCTAATAGTCCAGAGCCTCAACATCCTCTAATAGCATCCATCTGCCAGGGAAATGCACCCTCTCAAGAAAGTAGCAGGCAAACTGATCACAAACAAACAGTCCTGCCACTCCAGGTCGTCCTTGGAGAGTGTTGTCCGGGGGGATAGACACTGTTGGATGTGTCCCCTCCACTTCACCATCCGAACAAGGTTGTGAAGAATAATGTGATAATGTGAAGGTAGACATCTAGGCTCTGGCACGATGAGCTGGTGGGAGCAAAGCCGATCACCCATTCTGGAAGCCCTGAAGACCGCTGCATCCGCAGAACTTCCATAGGCCCCAATAACCACAATTATAATCTTGTAGTCACTGTCAGCCAAAGCCAACAAGACCACAGAGAAATATTGTGTAGAAAATTGGGTCCCTGAGTGAGTCGGTATTTTCACACGATTGTGTTTCCCATCCAGCGACGTTCTCTTTGTGGATGGTGTCTGTTGCAAGGAAGTTTTGTCCAAAGGCTCCATGACGCAGTTTCTGCTGGAAATTGAAGCACAATAATGATAGAGACACTGCGGCAGTAGATGGTTGTGCAGAGGTGCCGGCTTCTTCCACAGAGGTTTCGGCTGTGGTGGCTTATTGTATCAGCACCTAAAGTGCTCAGATGATATGTGAGATAATTGTAGCGCCCCTGCACAGGCCGGTATGTTCCTCTCATCTCTCCGCTGGATGTGTCACTGTGTTGCTCCTCATCTGTGTAAGATGGCGTCTCGCCTGTAAAGAAGCAGATATACATGATGTCAGGGCAGAGGGACTCGGTATATTATTGATAGATGGTTTATTATGCCTTGTGGTAAAAATGATTGTTACAACCAGAACATTAAAATGCACAAAATACATAGATAAAACAATAAAAATAATGTGACATAAAATAGACATAAACAACCAGCACTATTATTCCTGGGAATTTAAGACACTTCCTCCACCTCCCTTGGTATATAGTGAATTAGTCAGTGGGACCCCACTAGATACATAAGAATGTCCCTGTCCTACACCAGAGCTGAAGGAAACGGTTACTCAAAAGATCTATCGCGGGGGAATACAGTGGATGATCAGAGGAGGCACAGATACAACTTTTGGAGCTTTCTGTGATGCAGAGCAGTTTCCCATCCTTCCCCCCCATCACAGCACCAGCCGTTATTCATCACCTTTCTACAATGGTTGGAATCTCGGGATGAAATACAGCTGCCCCTCACCACACGAGAGAAGAACCAAATTCTCATCTCCGCTGATTTGTAAAAGGAAATTACATTAAAAGAGCAGAGAGATGGTAGAAAGTCCAACCTACTCATAGACTTGTTATACACATGGTCGTCCCTTCTGCTCCAACTCCGTGTATCCTCCAGAACCTCCTAAGTTCTTATAATTTTGTACTTGTTCTCCTGCAGTGGAGAATAACAATCCATCTTCCTTCTGCCCAAACTAATCACCATTTCCTGAGCCTCATTCACATTATGTTTTAGTCCATGGCCCCCACAGCAGTAAATATCACCATATGGCACAGTCTACATGTAACATTTCTGCAAAAAACACCTTGTATTCTATGCTTCACGTGTTTTAGGCAGCTTTAATAAACTTTTATGAATTGTGTGAAAAGGGGTGTGGTTTCAGGGAAAAGGGTGGGATCTAAACTGTGCCAAAAATACTGCAGGTCTTTCAAAATTTGGTGCAAGTTTCGGTAATTGTACAGCAGAGTCATAAACTGCATCAAAATATTCCTTCAACTTTTGGTGCCCAGATTACATTAACACACTATGGGCCTTGGGGTGATTGTTCCCCAGAGCAACCAATCACAGCTCAGCACTTATTCTTCCAAAGCAGTTTAAAAAGAAAATAAAAACTGAGCTGGGATTGGCTGTCCATACAGAAATGAAGATTTCGAGCGATCTCCTACCTCTTGATGCTGATGTGGCTGAGTCCTGAAATCTCACTAGGACAATACTCCTCTCATCAATGATGTCAAAGGTCAAGACCAGTGGGTGTCTATGGCTGCGAGGTGCTGGAGGCAACCATCAAGCAGGCCATTTGCAGTGATAGAACGTGCACAAGACAACCTTTATGAGGTCAAGACCGGCTGGTGTCTATGGCTGCGATGTGCTGGAGGCAACCATCAAGCAAGCCATTTGCGGTGATGGAAGGTGCAGAACGCAACCTCCATGAGGTCCACTCTGGTGGGTGTCTATGGCTGCGAGGTGCAGGATGCAACTCTCAAGCAGGCCATTCGTGGTGTTGGAAGGTGCACGGCAACCTTCACGAGGTCCACTCTGGTGGGTGTCTATGGCTGCAAGGTGCGGGATGCAACTCTCAAGCAGGCCATTTGCGGTGATGGAAGGTGCACAAGGCAACCTTCATGAGGTCAAGACCGTCTGGTGTCTATGGCTGCGAGGTGCGGGATGCAACCATCAAGCAGGCCATTTGCAGTGATAGAACGTGCACAAGACAACCTTAATGAGGTCAAGCCCATGGGTGTCTATGGCTGCGAGGTGCGAGATGCAACTCTCAAGCAGGCCATTTGCGGTGATGGAAGGTGCAGAACGCAACCTCCACGAGGTCCACTCTGGTGGGTGTCTATGGCTTCAAGCTGCAGGATGCAACCATCAAGCAGGCCATTGCGGTGTTGGAAGGTGCAAAGGGCAACCTTCATGAAGTCCACTCTGGTGGGTGTCTATGGCTGCGAGGTGCGAGATGCAACTCTCAAGCAGGCCATTTGCAGTGATGGAAGGTGCACAAAGCAACCTCCATGAGGTCCACTCTGGTGGGTGTCTATGGCTGCGAGGTGCAGGATGCAACCATCAAGCAGGCCATTTGCGGTGTTGGAAGGTGCACAGGGCAACCTTCATGAGGTCCACTCTGGTGGGTGTCTTTGGCTGCGAGGTGCGAGATGCAACTCTCAAGCAGGCCATTTGCGGTGATGGAAGGTGCCAGAGGCATCCTTCATGAAGTCAAGTCCGGTGGGTGTCTATGGCTGCGAGTCGCGGGAGGCAACCATCAAGCAGGCCATTTGCAGTGAGGGAAGGTGCACGAGCAAACCTTTGTAAGGTCAAGACCAGCTGGTGTCTATGGCTGCGAGGTTTGAGATGCAACCATCAAGCAGGCCATTTGCAGTGATAGAACGTGCACAAGACAACCTTCAAGAGGTCCAGACCGTTTGGTGTCTATGGCTGCGAAGTGCAGGACGCAACTCTCAAGCAGGCCATTTGCGGTGTTGGAAGGTGCACAAGGAAACCTTAATGATGCTACATCCAGTTGCTCTTCTTATGGACTTAGCAGGAGAAAGGGCTGGAGAATGAGGAGTAACTCGCCGTCCATCAGCATTGAATCCTCATCAACATGTAAAGAACTAAATTGGGAGTATGCTTAAGAGTCTGGACATCACCGAGTTCCCGGTCGTCGTTATGACAGGATGATATTGCTTTGACCACTCTGGACACACAAAGTCAAACTGCTGGAAATTCCTCTGCAGCATACATCTGATGTGGCATGGTTCAGTGTAGTCCAGGGTCACCTCAGCGCTTAGGTTAAAAGCAGCTGTCTTCAGGATGGCTGGTGGTTCCATTCTTCTGGCTTCTACATCTTCCCAGTTGATTTCGGAGAAGAATGGATGTCTCCGGATGTCCCCATTGACTCCCAGGCGTTGGTCCTGGTCTTTACAAAGCAGGCCTTCTAAGATGCTGACTTGATCAGGAGTCAGATATCTTGGGAAGTATGGAGCACTAAATAGGACTCTAAGGCAGCGACCTATTTTATATTTCCCAGGGAAAGCCGTTAGTCCTGTCATCAATCTGTAGAGGATGACGCCGATTGCAAAATAATCAACTCCTCTCCCAAGAGAAGATCCACGGATCATTTCTGGGGCTGCATATCCTGGTGTAACTGGGCACTGTCTATTTGTTCTATAAAGTACACCGGTCACAGCGCGGCCAAAGTCTGAGATTTTTATGTGGCCTTCAGTGGTCAGCAGTATGTTAGGTGGCTTCAGATCAAGATGGAGAATTCCTTGTTTGTGTAGGAAATCTATGCCACAGACCAGTTCCGCTGTGATGAATGTAGCGATATCGGTGTCCAGACGATGCAAGTTCTTTTCGATGAAATCATGCAGGTCCCCTCTACCGGCCAGCTCCATCACGTAGTAGACAAAGTTGTTGGTGTGGAAGGCGGCCAGGCCATGGATGAGGTAAGGGCTCCTATGGGAGATCTGGAGGATCTGTCGCTCTACGAGCATGCCGCTATTTAAGGTATAAGCAGCTTTGTCCACGACTTTGACGGCGACAATCTGTTTGCGAATGGTGTCTCTTGCCAGATAGACTTGTCCGAAGGCTCCTTGACCCAGTTTCTGGTGGAAATTGAAGCACGCCAATGATAGGGGCACTGTGGCAGCGGAGGTTTTGGGCTCAGATGACACTGAAAATTCCTCTCCTGTCTCAGGGTCGACATATCTCCTGTACGTTGGTACAAACCTGGGAAACTTATCTACTAGGTATTGGTCTAGAAAGCTGCAGTCGGTGGAGTTGTTCTTGCAGCAGCCGCTCAGAGATGTTGGTAATGACCGGGGACGTTGCTCTGGTTGGTGTTGGTCTAGGTCTAGAGAGCTGCGGTCAGTGCCGATGTTGTGGCAGCTGCTGCTCCGAGCTGTTGGTCCAGACCTGAGAAGTAACCCTGGTGGGCTGATATCTATAGCCGGGAGATAATTGTAGCGCCCCTGCACAGGCCGGTATGTTCCACTCATCTCTCCGCTAGATGTGTCGCTGTGTTGCTCCTCATCTGTGTAAGATGGCGTCTCGCCTGTAAAGAAGCAGATATACATGATGTCAGGGGAGAGGGACTCGGTATATTATTGATAGATGGTTTGTTATCCATTGAGGGAATATTGATTGTTACAACCAGAACATTAAAAATGCACAAAATAAATACATAACACAATAAAAATAATGTGACATAAATGCTTAGTCTATTATTCCTGGGAATTTAAGACACTTCCTCCACCTCCCCTGGTATATAGTGAATTAGTCAGTGGGATACATAAGAATGTCCCTATCCTACACCGGAGCTGAAGGAAACGGTTACTCAGAAGATCTATCGCAGGGGGAATACAGTGGATGATCAGAGGAGGCACAGATACAACTTTTGGAGCTTTCTTTGATGCAGAGCAGTTTCCCATCCTTCCCCCCGATCACAGCACCAGCCGTTATTCATCACCTTTCTACAATGGTTGGAATCTCTGGATGAAATACAGCTGCCACTCACCACAAGAGAGAAGAACCAAATTCTCATCTCTGCTGATTTGTAAAAAGGGTGTGGCTTCAGGGAAAAGGGTGGGATCTATACTGTGCCAAAAATCTGGAGCAAGTTTCTGTAACGTTAGACCAGAGAGTCATAAACTGCATCAAAATATTCCTTCTACTTTTGGCACAGCTTAACACTGCCTGGTTTAGGGCTTATTTTTTGTGAGAAGCTTTTTTCTTTTTAGTGTTCTTATTTTAGAGTGTATAACATTGTTTTATCGCTTTTTAGAGCATTTTTAAAAGTGTATTAGTTTTTTGTAGCTTTTTTGTGTTTTTTTTTTTTACGAGGTTCACTTTGCAGGTCCAATAACTATTCTGTTTTATTATTTAAATGGTCACGGACGAAGGGATATCAAATATGTGGGGGTTTGTGTATTTTATTCAATTTTACTGAATAAAAACTAATTTGGAGAAAATCTTGTTCATTTTAGCATCTTTTCATATACAGAATTTTTTTTTTTTGGCTGACAAATCTGGTTAAGGGCTTTTTTTGTGGTCTTTTTTATCACCTTTTAGAGCAGGGCTTTTTTGTGTGTTTGTATTTTTTATACTTTATTGAGTGTTTTTATGGGAAAAGTGACATTTTAGGGGCTTATATTTTAATTTATTTTTTTATTTATTGTTATTTTCAGTGTTTATAACTTTTTTTTACTTCTTGAGACTTGAACTTCAACCAGCGATGCTCTAATTGCTGGTTCAAGTCCAATACACTGCTCTACACTGCACGTTTTCATTGTAGAGCAGTGTAAACTGTCTACAGTTCACAGTGGGACGCCAAAAAGGGGTCTGACTGCCGGGAAGATCGGGCAGCCCCGGGGCACTTGTCAGACCTTGGGGCTGCCCAGAAGAGGATCGGATCCCCCGGTAAGCGGCACTGTGGATCCATTCCATAGGGGGAAGACCCTTACACGGCAGTCATGCTTAACACTCACAATTGGATTCGGCTCCGATCGCGGGTATTAGCGCGGGGTGTCAGCTGTGATGTACAGCTGACAGCCACTGCTTCTGGTACCGGCTCCGTTCGTAAGCCGGTGCCAGAAGCAGAATGTTACAGAATGTCCCCGTGCAGGAAGTGTCCTGGTGCGCCTAGGGGTTAATAAATGCTTTTATGGTCTATTTGTAAAGCGCTATGGAATTTGATGGTGCTATATAAAAGAAGATTATTATTATTACTTTCTGACCAGCGGGGACTGGACTAAGAATGAGACTTTTTCTGAGACTTTTTCTGAGACTAGTCATGACTCTGGCTTTGCTCGGTGCTGCCCTTGCAGTAGTTCTATGTTTAGGTCAGATTAATAAAGGGGTGTTTATAGTCCTGGGAGACTTTTCAGCAGTGAAAAACCCTCAATGTGACTACTTTGAGACATTTTTATGCCAAAAAAGCACAGGAAAACAAATGATAAATAACCCCAATAGTTTATATACAAAGTGCTAAGAGTATACATTGTTTGTTTAATAGAATTATACAGCACACGGCAGTGTATATACACCCGCACACATATATATATATATATATATATATATATATATACACACTAATAATAGACACATACACAGCTGAGCAGAATTGCTCTAGATGCCAATGGCAACAAATCAGAGCTCAGCTTTCATTTACCCCTAGCCCTTCTCTCCTCCAGTAACATGCATGCTCGGCTCTGTGTCGTCTATTAGGCCTCATTTACTAAGGGTCCGCGGAGTGCATTTTCGTCCGATTTCCGGTTTGCGCTGAATTTCCTTTGGATTTTGGCGCGTCGTCTTACACATGACAGAAAACGGGGGGCGTGGCTGTCAAACAACCCCACGGATTCGGACAACATGCTAAATTTAACATTTATAATTGTGTTGCAAGACATGCACTTACAAGCACCGGGAAGAAGAAGGTGAACACCGGCGGACCTCGGCGGGGAAGCGACGGATGCAGGAACTCGGGCGCACGATCTTCATGAAACGCGCCGGACTTCATCCTCGTCGGACCATCCAAATCGTGGATTGCGACGGGACCAGGTGAGTAAATTTGCCCCATTGTGTCCATTATTTATATATAGAACATCCCTGTAATCTGCTGGGTTTGCCGGTTGCGTCCCGGTCATCTATATGGCGGCACAACTTTCCTTCCTTTGTTTCTACAAACCTTTTTATGCTCCTGCTTTTAAACAATAAAGGTTTTCTTTTAATGATATTGCAATGTTTCTATCACAGCTCAGTTTCCATTGATGGATTTGTGTGGCGGCTCCGATCCTGCAAGTAGCTGCTGCGACAGATTTACTGCATCCGTTGCATTGATGAAGTAACTGGAGGGGCAGTACAGACATGAGGTTAGGACATTTGTACAGTTCTGTTATACTTTAGTTTAGATTTTGCTGATAAAAACTTTAACCCCTTCGCGCTCCGCGGCGGATATATCCGCCACGGAGCGCAGTGACTTAGCGCTCAGTGGCGGATATATCCGCCACGGCTCCTATGCCGGCTCGGCTCTGGATCAGAGCCGAACCGGCATCGGGAAACACGGGGTGCCGGCTGTAACTAATAGCCGGCACCCCAGTGTAACACCCGCGATCGGAGTTGTCTCCGATCGCGGGTGCTTAACCCGTTAGATGCCGCGGTCAGCGCGACCGCGGCATCTAACAAGTATCTGGGGGGTCTTTCCCCCACGATCGGCCCCCCCGAACCGTTTTCGGGGGGCGCCGATCGTTGCTATAGTAACTCTGGGGTCCGATCTGGACCCCAGAGTTACTAGCAAGAATTGCCAGTAAGATGGCGTCTGTGACGTCATCTTACTGGCAAAGTGCCAGCCTATGCAAGTGCATAGGCTGACACTGATAATACTCTGCAATACATGAGTATTGCAGAATATTATCATGAAGAAGCAATCAGAAGATTGCTTCTTCATGTCCCATGGTATAAAAGTGAAAAAGTAAAAAAAAAAGTTATTCAATAAAAAAATAAAGTCATAAATCACTAAAAATGCCCCAAACCCCCAAAACATATAAAGAGACATATAACTCAAAAAAAAAGTCTAAATCATAACACAAACCCCACATATATAGTATCACCGCGTCCGTAACAACCCGTAGAATAAAAGTAAATCATTATTGAACCCCCACGATAAACGCCGTAAAAAAAAACTGTTATAAACCCTCCAAAAATTATGATTTTTACCTTTTCAATCCCACAAAAAATGATATAAAATGCGACCAAAAAACCATATGTACTCAGACATGATACTGGTGCAAAGTACAACATGTCCCGCAAAAAATAAGCCATCAACCAGCTCCGTAGCCAAAAACGTAACAAAGTTATGCCACTTGGAAGATGGCAATACAAAAATTATAGATTTTTCCCCACATTAGGGTTTTGTTTGACAAATTTAGTAAAACGTAAGAAAATATATTCATGTCTGGTATCCCCGTAATCGTATCAACCCATAGAATAAAGATAACATGACTATTAGTCTATACGGTGAACACCAAAAAAAAAAAAGTCAAAAATCCAGTACAGAATTGATGCTTTTCTACTCCTGCCCTCAAAAAAAGTTCCTAAATTTTCAACAATAGGTGATACCAACCCCAAAATGGTAACAATGGAAAAAGCATCTCATCCCGCAAAAAAAATGCCGTCACATGGCCCCAATAACGAAAAAGCGAAAATTTTATAGCCTTCAAAAGGGGCCAATGAGGAAACTAAATTCCTGGCAGCTGCAGCGCCCTCCTTCCCTTCTGCGCCTCGCTGTGCCCCCATAAAACAAGTAACGGCCACATGTGGGGGGTCTTTGTACTCAGGAGAAATTGCAGAACAAATTGTATGGTGGGTTTTCTCTTTTTATATTTTGGAAATGTGTAAATTTTGGTGCTAAATGAACGTATAAGGGAACAATATGACCATTCTAAATTTCACCTCCATTTTGATTCAATTACTATGAAGATCTCAAGGGGTTAACAATCTTCGTAAAAGCTGTTTCTGATAGCTTGAGGGGTGCAAATTTGAAAATGGGTTGGTTATATAGGGGGTTTTGATGCTAAATATGTAAAATTTCATTCAAAACTGTATTTATCCCCAAAATAGTCAATTCTGAAAATCCGGAAAAGCGATATTCTATTTGCAAGCCGCGTGACGTCAAAATAAATTATCCAGATATTTCAGAAATTATGAAAATGTAAAGTAGACAAATGGGAAATGTTATTCAGCAACTTATTTAGCTGGTAAATCTATCTGCCTGAAAACGTGATGATTTAGAATTTCGAAAATGGCAAATTTTTCAAAAAATTCATCACATTTTCTTTTTTTTGTAAATAAACGCAAAACTTATCTGCCAAAATTTACCACTAAAATGAAGTACAACATGTGGGGAAAAAACAATCTCAGAATCGTTTTGATAAGTAACAGTGTTCAAAAGTTATAACCATATAAAGCGAAGCAAGTCAGAATCCAAAAAATCGGGCTGAGCCTTAAGCTGTAAAATGGCTGCGTCCTTAAGGGGTTAAATATTATTTGTGTGATTTATATTATTTATTTATTTTTTAAATAAAAATTGATATAGATATATATTTCTGTAACTGTACAATTATGGGCCTGGAGGAAGTGATCTCGAAGATACAGAACCTCCACCAAGGCTGATGATATCACAATGATATAGAACACTCCACCAAGGCTGATGACATCACAATGGCTCATAAAATAGCAACCGATCAGATGCAAGATATTGTCTATTGTCTCCACTTACCGACCAATCAGGAGCAAGATTCTGTAGTCCCGCCCACCCGCTAGGCTATAAAAGCCGGTGCGCAGAGCTCATCCTGTCATTTACTCTCTGACCACAGAGACAGCAACTACTTATAGTCCCTGATCAGAGACACGGCAGCCACCATGGCGTGGTTTGTTAATAATTACATCAGCGATGAATGTCGTTACATCCAGGATCTGCTCCAAAGCTCCGACACCTTGAAAAATGGTTCACAGGAGAAGGTCAACCAGAATGGAGGAAACCTTCAGGAGAACAAGATCATTGAGGCTGGAGAACCAAAGAGAGAAGAACCAGGGAAGAAAGCTAAGACAAAAAAGAAAAACAAGATCACTGAGGCTGGAGAACCAAAGGGAGAAGAGGAACCAGGGAAGAAAGCTAAGACAAAAAAGAAGAACAAGATCTTAGCCCGGCTCCTGAAACCCTGGAAATGGTTGAAACGTCTCGTACAGTGCAGATCCTGCACCATCACTGATGAGGATTATTGTCTTAGTGACATGTCAGGACTCAGCTACACCAGCATCAGAGGTAGGAGATCCCTCCGATTCTTCATCTCTTTATGAGGTCTTTCCTTGTGTCCTGGTTGCCCGCAGCAGCCAATCACAGCTCAGCTTTCATTCTCTTTTTAAACTGCTTTGATAGAATAAGTGCTGAGCTGTGATTGGTTGCTCTAGGCAACAATCACCCCGAGGCCCATAGTGTGTTAGTGTAATCTGGGCAGTATTATGCTGCGCCAAAAGTTGAAGGAATATTTTGATGCAGTTTATGACTCTCTGGTCTAACATTACAGAAACTTGCACCAGATTTTTCAGACCTGCCTTTTTTTGGGCACATTTTAGATCCCACCCTTTTCCCTGAAGCCACACACCTTTGCATAAAAGTGTCTTAAAACATCCTAAAACACGTGAAGCATAGAATACAAGGTGTCTTAGTTTTTTGCAGAAATGTTACATGTAGACTGTGCCATATGGTGATATTTACTGCTGTGGGGGCAATGGACTAAAACATAATGTGAATGAGGCTCAGGAAATGGTGATTAGTTTGGGCAGAAGGAAGATGGATTGTTATTCTCTACTGCAGGAGAACAAGTACAAAATTATAAGAACTTATAAGAGCAGAAGGGACGGCCATGTGTATAACAAGTCTATGAGTAGGTTGGACTTTCTACCATCTCTCTGCTCTTTTAATGTAATTTCCTTTTACAAATCAGCGGAGATGAGAATTTGGTTCTTCTCTCTAGTGGTAAGGGGCAGCTGTATTTCATCCAGAGATTCCAACCATTGTAGAAAGGTGATGAATAACGGCTGGTGCTGTGATCGGGGGAAGTATGGGAAACTGCTCTGCATCAAAGAAAGCTCCAAAAGTTGTATCTGTGCCTCCTCTGATCATCCACTGTATTCCCCCGCGATAGATCTTCTGAGTAACCGTTTCCTTCAGCTCCGGTGTAGGACAGGAACATTCTTGTGTATCTAGTGGGGTCCAACTGACTTATTCACTATATACCAGGGGAGGTGGAGGAAGTGTCTTAAATTCCCAGGAATAATAGTGCTGATGCTTTATGTCTATTTTATGTCACATTATTTTTATTGTTTTATCTATGTATTTTGTGCAATTTAATGTTCTGGTTGTAACAATCATTTTTACCGCAAGGCATAATAAACCATCTATCAATAATATATCAAGTCCCTCTCCCCTGACATCATGTATATCTGCTTCTTTATAGGCAAGACGCCATCTTACACAGATGAGGAGCAGCACAGTGACACATCCAGCGAAGAGATGAGTGGAACATACCGGCCTGTGCAGGGGCGATACAATTATCTCCCGGCTATAGATATCAGCCCACCAGGGTTACTTCTCAGGTCTGGACCAACAGCTCGGAGCAGCAGCTGCCACAACATCGGCACTGACCACAGCTCTCTAGACCAACACCAACCAGAGCAACGTCCCCGATCATTACCAACATCTCTGAGCAGCTGCTGCCAGAACAACTGCACCGACTGCAGCTTTCTAGACCAATACCTAGTAGATAAGTTTCCCAGGTTTGTACCAACGTACAGGAGATATGTCGACAATGAGACAGGAGAGGAATTTTCAGTGTCATCTGAGCCCAAAACCTCCGCTGCCACAGTGCCCCTATCATTGGCGTGCTTCAATTTCCACCAGAAACTGGGTCAAGGAGCCTTTGGACAAGTCTATCTGGCAACAGACACCATTCGCAAAGAGAACGCCGCCATCAAAGTCGTGGACAAATTGGCCTATACTTTAAATAGCGACATACTTGTTGAACGACAGATACTCCAGATCTCCCATAGGAGCCCTTACCTCATCCATGGCCTGGCCGCCTTCCACACCAACAACTTTGTCTACTACGTGATGGAGCTGGCCGGTAGAGGGGACCTGCACAATTTCATTGAAAATAACTTGCATCGTCTGGACACTGATATCGCTAAATTCATCACAGCGGAATTGGTCTGTGGCGTAGATTTCCTACACAAACAAGGAATTATCCATCTTGATCTGAAGCCACCTAACATACTGCTGACCACGGAAGGTCACATAAAGATCTCAGACTTTGGCCACGCTGTGACCGGTGTACTTTATAAAACAAGTAGACGTTGCGCAGGTACACCAGGATATGCAGCCCCAGAAATGATCCGTGGATCTTCTTTTGGGAGAGGAGTTGATTATTTTGCAATCGGCGTCATCCTCTACAGATTGATGACAGGACTAACGGCTTTCCCTGGGAAATATGTAATAGGTCGCTGCCTTAGAGTCCTATTTAGTGTTCCATACTTCCCAAGGTATCTGACTTCTGATCAAGTCAGCATCTTAGAAGGCCTGCTTTGTAAAGACCAGGACCAACGCCTGGGAGTCAATGGGGACATCCGGAGACATCCATTCTTCTCCGAAATCAACTGGGAAGATGTAGAAGCCAGAAGAATGGAACCACCAGCCATCCTGAAGACAGCTGCTTTTGGCCTAAGCACTGAGGGGACCCTGGACTACACTGAACCATGCCACATCAGATGTATGCTGCAGAGGAATTTCCAGCAGTTTGACTTTGTGTGTCCAGAGTGGTCAAAGCAATATCATCCTGTCATAACGACGACCGGGAACTCGGTGATGTCCAGACTCTTCAGCATACTTCCTAATTATTTATTTACATGTTGATGAGGATTCAATGCTGGTGGACGGCGATTTACTCCTCATTCTCCAGCCCTTTCTCCTGCCACCTCCATAAGAAGAGCATCTGGATGTAACATCATTAAGGTTGCCCTATGCACCTTCCATCACCTTAAATGGCCTGAAGGTTGCTTTGTGTACCTTCATTCACCGCAAATGGCCTGCTTGAGAGTTGCATCCCGAACGTCGCAGCCATGGACACCAGCCCGTCTTGACCTCATGAAGGTTGCATTGTGCACCTTCCCTCACTGCAAATGGCCTGCTTGATGATTGCCTCCCGCACCTTGCAGCCATAGACACCCACCGGACTTGACTTTATGAAGGATGCCTCTGGCACTTTCAATCACGCAAATGGCCTGCTTGAGAGTTGCGTCCCGCACCTCGCAGCCATAGACACCCACCAGAGTGGACTTCATGAGGGTTGCCCTGTGCACCTTCCAACACCGCAAATGGCCTGCTTGATGGTTGCATCCTGCACCTCGCAGCCATAGACACCCACCAGAGTGGACCTCATGGAGGTTGCTTTGTGCACCTTCCATCACCGCACATGGCCTGCTTGAGAGTTGCATCTCGCACCTCGCAGCCATAGACACCCACCAGAGTGGACCTCATGAAGGTTGCCCTGTGCACCTTCCAACACCGCAAATGGCCTGCTTGAGAGTTGCATCCCCGCACCTCGCAGCCATAGACACCCACCAGAGTGGACCTTATGAAGGTTGCCCTGTGCACCTTTCAACACCGCAAATGGCCTGCTTGAGAGTTGCATCCCGCACCTCGCAGCCATAGACACCCACTGGTCTTGACCCCATAAAGGTTGTCTTGTGCACGTTCTATCACTGCAAATGGCCTGCTTGATGGTTGCATCCCGCACCTCGCAGCCATAGACACCAGATGGTCTTGACCTCATGAAGGTTGCCTTGTGCACCTTCCCTCACTGCAAATGGCCTGCTAGAGGGTTGCCTCCCGCACCTAGCAGCCATAGACACCCACCGGACTTGACTTTATGAAGGATGCCTCTGGCACCTTCAATTACGCGAATGGCCTGCTTGAGAGTTGCATCCCGCACCTCGCAGCCATAGACACCCACCAGAGTGGACTTCATGAAGGTTGCCCTGTGCACCTTCCAACATCGCAAATGGCCTGCTTGATGGTTGCATCCCGCATCTCGCAGCCATAGACACCCACCAGAGTGGACCTCATGGAGGTTGCTTTGTGCACCTTCCATCACCGCAAATGGCCTGCTTGAGAGTTGCATCTCGCACCTCGCAGCCATAGACACCCACTGGTCTTGACCCCATAATGGTTGTCTTGTGCACGTTCTATCACTGCAAATGGACTGCTTGATGGTTGCATCCCGCAACTCGCAACCATAGACACTAGCCGGGCTTGACCTCATGAAGGTTGCCTTGTGCACATTCCATCACCGCAAATGGCCTGCATGATGGTTACCTTCAGCACCTCGCCGCCATAGACACCCACCGGACTTGACCTCATGAAGGAAGCCTCTAGCACCATCAATGACCGCAAATGGCCTGCTTGATGGCTGCATCCGCACCTCGCAGTCATAGACACCCACCAGAGTGGACCTCGTGAAGGTTGCTTTGTGCACCTTCCAACACAGCAAATGGCCTGCTTGATGGATGCATCCTGCACCTCGCAGCCATAGACACCCACTGGTCTTGACCTTAGACATCATTGATGAGAGGAGTATTGTCCTAGTAAGTTTTCAGGACTCAGCCACATCAGCATCAGAGGTAGGAGATCACTCGAAGTCTTAATTTCTTTGTGGACAGCCAATCCAGCTCAGTTTTCATTGTCTTTTTAAACTGCTTTGGAAAAATAAGTGCTGAGCTGTGATTGGTTGCTCTAGGGATCAATCACCCCAAGGCCCATAGTGTGTTATCGTAATCTGGGCACCAAAAGTTGAAGTAATATTTTGATACAGTTTATGACTTTCTGCTGTAAAATTACAGAAATTGCGCCAGATTTTTCAGATTTCCAATATTTTTGGCACATTTTATATCCCACCCTTTTTGCTGAAGCCACACCCCTTTTCACACAATTCATAAAAGTGTCTTAAAACATCCTAAAACACGTGAAGCATAGAATACAAGGTGTCTTAGTTTTTTGCAGAAATGTTACATGTAGACTGTGCCATATGGTGATATTTACTGCTGTGGGGGCAATGGACTAAACCGTTAAGTGAATGAGGCTCAGGAAATGGTGATTAGTTTGGGCAGAAGGAAGATGGATTGTTATTCTCCACTGCAGGAGAACAAGTACAAAATTATAAGAACTTAGGAGGTTCTGGAGGATAAACGGAGTTGGAGCAGAAGGGACGACCATGTGTATAACAAGTCTATTAGTAGGTTGGACTTTCTACCATCTCTCGGCTCTTTTAATGTAATTTCCTTTTACAAATCAGCGGAGATGAGAATTTGGTTCTTCTCTCTTGTGGTGAGGGGCAGCTGTATTTCATCCCGAGATTCCAACCATTGTAGAAAGGTGATGAATAACGGCAGGTGCTGTGATCGGGGGGAAGGATGGGAAACTGCTCTGCATCAAAGAAAGCTCCAAAAGTTGTATCTGTGCCTCCTCTGATCATCCACTGTATTCCCCCGCGATAGATCTTCTGAGTAACCGTTTCCTGCAGCTCCGGTGTAGGACAGGGACATTCTTATGTATCTAGTGGGGTCCAACTGACTAATTCACTATATACCAGGGGAGGTGGAGGGAGTGTCTTATATTCCCAGGAATAATAGACTGATCATTTATGTCTATTTGATGTATATATTTTTGTGTATTTTAATGTTGTAACAATCAATATGCCCTCAAGGGATAATAAACCATCCATCTATCAATAATATACCGAGTCCCTCTGCCCTGACATCATGTATATCTGCTTCTTTATAGGCGAGACGCCATCTTACACAGATGAAGAGCAACACAGTGACACATCCAGCGGAGAGATGAGAGGAACATACCGGCCTGTGCAGGGGCGCTACAATTATCTTATATATCATCTGAGCACTTTAGGTGCTGATACAATAAGCCACCACAGCCAAAACCTCTGTGGAAGAAGCCGGCACCTCTGCACAACCATCTACTGCCGCAATGTCTCTATCATTATTGTGCTTCAATTTCCATCAGAAACTGCGTCATGGAGCCTTTGGACAAATCTTCCTGGCAACAGACACCATCCACAAAGAGAACGTTGCTGGATGGGAAACACAATCGTGTGAAAATACCGACTCACTCAGGGACCCAATTTTTCAGTTCTAAACACTGACTACAAGTTTATAATTTTGGATTTTGGGGCCTATGGAAGTTCTGCGGATGCAGCGGTCTTCAGGGCTTCCAGAATGGGTGAACGGCTTTGCTCCCACCAGCTCATCGTGCCAGAGCCTAGATGTCTACCTTCACATTATTCTTCACAACTTTGTTCGGATGGTGAAGTGGAGGGGACACATCCAACAGTGTCTATCCCCCTGGACAACACTCTCCAAGGACGACCTGGAGCGGCAGGACTGTTTGTTTGTGATCACTTTGCCTGCTACTTTCTTGAGAGGGTGCAGTTCCCTGGCAGATGGATGCTATTAGAGGATGTTGTGGCTCTGGACTATTAGATTTAGCTTAGCTTAGTGTTTTTATTATTTTCATATTTTTTGTTTTGGTTAGTGTAGTGTAGGGTCTCGCAAGAGATGGGGCCCCTTGACGAGGGTTGCGAGCTTAAACCTTCCTTGACCCATTATTGATTTGTGGATTTTGCACAACAAGATTAAAAATGAGTCAAAGGAGTAAACCAAGACCTCATCATTTGGAGTTGAAAAGGGAAATAAATTGTTTACATTTACGCTTGTGTCTTGCATCTCCGGAGCCAAAGGCAAAGGGAACATGACGGTGGTAAGGGGGGACCTATACCGCCTAACTTTTATGTGATAGTATTGATGTAAGATGATGGTCCACTTTAAAAGAACAGAGCATGTGGGATACAGAGTATGTGGTGTATAGTGTAGTGATCTGAGAGGACATAATAGGTGGTGTATAGTGTAGTAATGTGAGAGGACAGAGTATGTGGTGTATGGTGTAGTAATGTGAGAGGACAGAGTATACGGTGTATAGTGTAGTAATGTGAGAGGACATAGTATGAGGTGCGTAGTGTAGTAATGTGAGAGGACAGAGTATGTGGTGTGTAGTGTAGTAATGTGAGAGGACAGAGTATGTGGTGTATATTGTAGTGATGTGAGAGGACATAGTATGTGGTGTATAGTGTAGTAATGTGAGAGGACATAGTATGTGGTGTATAGTATAGTAATGTGAGAGGCAGAGTATGTGGTGTATAGTGTAGTAATGTGAGAGGACAGAGTATGTGGTGTATAGTGTAGTAATGTAAGAATAGAGTATGTGGTGTATAGTGTAGTAATGTGAGAGGACATAGTAGGTGGTGTATAGTGTAGTAATGTGAGATAACATAGTATGTTGTGTATAGTGTAGTAATGTAAGGACATAGTATGTGGTGTATAGTGTAGTAATGTGAGAGGACAGAGTATGTGGTGTATAGTGTAGTAATGTGAGAGGACATAGTATAAGGTGTATAGTGTAGTAATGTGAGAGGACAGAGTATGTGGTGTATAGTGTAGTGATGTGAGAGGACATAGTATGTGGTGTATAGTGTAGTAAAGTGAGAGGACATAGTATGTGGTGTATAGCGTAGTAATGTGAGGACATAGTATGTGGTGTATAGTGCAGTAATGTGAGGACATAGTATGTGGTGTATAGTGTAGTAAAGTGAGAGGACATTGTATGTGGTGTATAGTGTAGTAATGTGAGGACATAGTATGTGGTGTATAGTGTAGTAAAGTGAGATGACATAGTATGTGGTGTATAGTGTAGTAAAGTGAGAGGACATTGTATGTGGTGTATAGTGTAGTAATGTGAGGACATAGTATGTGGTGTATAGTGTAGTAAAGTGAGAGGACATAGTATGTGGTGTATAGTGTAGTAATGTGAGAGGACAGAGTAGGTGGTGTATAGTGTAGGAATGTGAGAGTCAGAGTATGTGGTGTATAGTGTAGTAATGTGAGAGGACAGAGAATGTGGTGTATGGTGTAGTAATGTGAGAGGACATAGTAAGTGGTGTATAGTGTAGCAAGGTGAGAGGACATAGTATGTGGTGTATAGTGTAGTAATGTGAGAGGACAGAGTAGGTGGTGTATAGTGTAGTAATTTGAGTGGACATAGTATGTGGTGTATAGTGTAGTAATGTGAGAGGACATAGTATGTGGTGTATAGTGTAGTAAAGTGAGAGGACATAGTATGTGGTGTATAGTGTAGTAATGTGAGAGGCAGAGTATGTGGTGTATAGTGTAGTAATGTGAGAGGACAGAGTAGGTGGTATATGGTGTAGTAATGTGAGAGGACATATTAAGTGGGGTATAGTGTAGTAATGTGAGAGGACAGAGTTTGTGGTGTATAGTGTAGTAATGTGAGAGGACAGAGTATGTGGTGTATAGTGTGATAATGTTAGAGGACATAGTATGTGGTGTATAGTGTAGTAATGTGAAATGACATAGTATGTGGGATATAGTGTAGTGATGTGAGAGGACATTGTATGGGGTGTGTTGTGTAGTAATGTGAGAGGACAGAGTACGTGGTGTAAAGGGTAGTAATGTGATAGGACAGAATATGCGGTGTGTAGTGTAGTAATGTGAGAGGACATAGAATGTGGTGTATAGTGTAGTAAATCGAGAGGACAGAGAATGTGGTGTATAGTGTAGTAAATCGAGAGGACAGAGAATGTGGTGTATAGTGTAGTAATGTGAGAGGACAGAGTAGGTGGTGTATGGTGTAGTAATGTGAGAGGGCATAGTAATTGGTGTATAGTGTAGTAATGTGAGAGGACATAGTATGTGGTGTATAGTGTAGTAATGTGAGAGGACAGAGTATGTGGTGTATTGTGAAGTGATGTGTGTGGGCATAGTATGTGGTGTATAGTGTAGTAATGTGAGAGGACATAGTATGTGGTGTATAGTGTAGTAATGTAAGGACATAGTAGGCGGTGTATAGTATTGTAAGGTAAGGACATAGTATGTGGTGTATAGTGTAGTAATGTAAGGACATAGTATGTGGTGTATAGTGTAGTAATGTAAGGACATATTATGTGGTGTATAGTGTAGTAATGTAAGGACATAGTATGTGGTGTATAGTGTAGTAATGTAAGGACATAGTATGTGGTGTATAGTGTAGTAATGTAAGGACATATTATGTGGTGTATAGTGTAGTAATGTAAGGACATAGTATGTGGTGTATAGTGTAGTAATGTAAGGACATAGTATGTGGTGTATAGTGTAGTAATGTAAGGACATACTATGTGGTGTATAGTGTAGTAATGTAAGGACATACTATATGGTGTATAGTGTAGTAATGTAAGGACATAGTATGTGGTGTATAGTGTAGTGATGTGGGAAGGCCGGGGCTCAGGAGTAGATGTGACTTCCTGTCCTGTATCTTTCTCTTTCACTCCCTAGAAGAACAGAAAAACACATGTCTGACAGACTCAGCGAGTATAACACTGGGGTCACCATGTTTAGGCGCGGACTGGCCATACAATCTGCTGGGGAAGTTCCCGGTGGCCATCGCTGGTTGGTGGTGGAGCAGCAGGGCCTGTGTTCTGGCTGCTGCTCTCCACCACAGACCATCCTGCACTAAGGCCGAGACCAGGGATGTGTGACCGGCATCCAGCAGCTCTGTGACAGGGGAAGCAGAGACAACTTACACTGCAAGTCACCATAGGGTCGAGGGGAACACAAAAGCAGCAGGAACTGAAGAGCTGAGCTCAGTGTGCAGCTGATAAATGCTTCCTGCCTGTGAGTGCAACAATAACACTACAAGTTTGGGCCTACTGTCTATAAAAGGTACATACATAGCGAGCTATCTTGTAACTCTATCTACTTATATTCTATCTATATATATCATATCTATCTATCTCATATCAATATCATATCTATCGCCTATCTATATCATATCTATCTATCTATCTATCTAACTATCTATCTATCTATCTATCACTCTCATATCTATCTATCTATCCATCTCATATCTATCTATCTCTCATATCTATCTATCTATCTATCCATCTATCTATCTATCTATCTATCTATCTATCTATCTATCTATCAGGAAGTGCAAGGCAGCACAACCTACTTGTCTGGGTGCATAAATCTGTATATCCATGGCAAGGATCCAATAATATATTCAGGAGAGGCAGCAGCACACCAGTTTGTGAATTAATTCAGGGTGATCTTTATTTCAGATGTGATGTTTCGGTGTATCCACCTTTTTCAAGCATACAGCATAGTGACCAGCATTTCCATATATAGACCTGGTATAGGACCGCCCCATCGTCATTGATATAATTCATGCAAATTAGGGTGCCGCTACTAGGAAAAACATACCATTCCCGGGAAAAAGCACGGGGCGGTCCTAAACCAGTAGCGAACTACTACTATTGTTTTTAATCTGCACTGCACTTTAATTTCACTTCAGCACTTGCACCTTCTATTGTATATATTGATGAATTATGTATCACATTCATGTATTTTGAAAAATTTGTATGTATCTATTTATTGCACAAACAATTATGTGGCCAACCAGGAAGTAGGCTGGTCTATATATAGAAATGCTGGTCACTGTGCTGTATGCTTGAAAAAGGTGGATACACCGAAACGTCACATCTGAAATAAAGATCACCCTGAATTCATTCACAAACTGGTGTGCTGCTGCCTCTCCTGAATATATTATTGGATCCTTGCCACGGATATACAGATTTATGCACCCAGACAAGTAGGTTGTGCTGCCTTGGACTTCCTTCTTTCTATACATTGGCCACCAGGACTTTGCACACTGTTATATCTGCTTCTCATTGTGTTCACCATGGAATTCCCTACGGGCGATCTATTTCACTCCTTTTCTTATACTGAAGAGGATCAAGAGCGGAGACTGCTGAGTCTACAGTCCGATACTTCCTTCCTAAGCACACCATCTACATCTGAGCTAAAACGCAAGTATGAATTACTCTCCAAACGATCTCCTTGGAACTCCATCTGGCCACCCTTGGCGAATATCTAAAAGCCAAAAGAATCCCGAGAGGGATGCGATCTAATATTCATCCCAATTTATTTACACAGGACTCGGTCTTCTGCATGAAATTTATGCAAATATCCAATAAATCTTCGTTGGACCTAATAATGTTAAATATAGAGTTTTTGCAACTGGAAATCAGTAAAGTCCATGACTCTCTGTCTCTCACGGATTCAACCCTTCAAGGAACCCTTACAGACGATGACTACAAAACATTTATGGACTCTATCGTATTAAAAACCTCCCAGATTAGAGCTGAACAGGAACAAACAAAACGGATGAAATGGACCCGGGATCTAGAAGATTACCGCATGGGCAAAATATATGCATGGCAAAATTCTTATACACAATCTACAAATTCGTCGACCAGAGACAGTGGCAGAAAAAAGAAATGCAGCTCCAACAATAAGAACTCTACTAAAGGGGAAAATCAGGATTCTACTGTTACACTTCGGGAGGAATCTTCTTTTTTAGGAGTAAGCCCCAACATTCCAGACGAACCAGGAGAGGGGGCAAGCACCACTTTAGATCCCGAAAGAGACAGACCTACGAGGGGTCGTACCCAGCCCCAGAGATCCACGAGCAACAAGAAGAAGTGACACAGTTGACAGTGGTAAATATTTCTTCTAAGACTTTATCTTGTGATGAGATTAATGTACTGCAGAAGGGTCTTATACCAATTGGTTTGAGTTGGAATTGGATATTTGTAAACTGTTGCGCAGTATTAAGCTTAAACATTGGTTCCATAATCGTGTGGTAGTAGGCTCTAGTACAGAGGGTGTCTTAGACCCCAAACGGTTTGGTTTATACAATAAAAGTACTTTTACTCCTCCTTCAGAGATAACAGCCATTTAGGCGTTTTCAACAGCTGTTAAGCATGACATACATTGTTTACGACAGAGACAACAGAACACCTTATCACATCATAACATGACCAGCTCAGAGGTGGCGGCTCTCGGGCGACTTGCCCATGACGGCGACATCATCATAAAACCCGTGGATAAGGGTGGTGCTGTCGTTGTCATGGACAAGTCGTATTATGTGTCTGTCGCCAACTCGCTGATGAAACCACCTACAAACATGTATCTCAAGATCCCAAATTCGAATTGGGACGAAAAATTAGGTATATTTTGGATGAGGCATTCCAATCAGGTACAATCAGTGAAGAGATGCACAAGTACCTTCTGATCACTGACCCAAAAATCCATAAAAACTTACAAAATCCTCCTGGACGTCCAATCGTGTCTTTTCGCACATTACAATTTTCCTAGACCGGGCTCTCAGAGAATTTGCAGTGACAAGCCGCTCATATATACAGGATACATCTGACTTCCTTTGCAAACTACAGGACACTCTGATAGAGGATACATCTACTGTAATTTTAGCCTCATTTCATGTTGTATCATTGTATACGTCCATCAACCATCAACTTGGCCTATGGGTTGTAGAAAAATGCCTACGACAATCACACTTTAATGAGCAAGAGGTTCTCTTTATCTTGCAACTACTTAAGCTGGTGTTATTTAATAATTATTTTCTTTTTGGTGAGGATTTTTTTATTCAGCAGAAAGGGGTTGCCATGGGGGCCAGCGTGGTCCCGTGCTACGCCAACATCGTGATGGCTGCTCTGGAGGAGGAGTCGATCTATGTATCCCACCACTTCCAACACGTTCTGAGGTGGTGGAGATACATAGACGATGTGTTCCTCCTCTGGACGCTGAAAGAACTCCTGGAGTTCCACCAGTTTCTGAACACCATAGACCAAGACATCAAGTTCACATTGGTCCAGTCGACTAAAATGATCCAATTTTTGGATGTACAAATTATACTTACCGATCATGGTCTCACCACAGACGAGCGAGCACCCAAACTAAGCTTCTTAAAGTGGTGCAGCTGTGAACTTTATCAATATATATACCGTATATTCCGGCGTATAAGACGACCCCCCTACTTTCCTGTTAAAATATAGAGTTTAAGATATATTCGCCATATAAGACTACCCCTTTTCCACACATACAAAACACCGGTAAAAATTAAAAAAAAACAGATTTGAATTAAAATTTTTAATTTAAATTCTTATGACATGCAGGTATATAGCAGGAAAACTGTCGCTCATAAACATAAGGCATACAACAACAACAACATTAGCATCGTCCATTTTACTGTAAATGTTACCATACTGTACCTTACATTTTTATTTTATTAAATATTCCATGCCATGTACTCAGAAGCAGGAAAAAAAATTCCAAATGCAATGAAAATGGTGAAAAACCGCATTTGCGCCATTTTCTTGTGGGCTTGGATATTATGTCTTTCACTGTGCGCCCCAAATGACAGGTCTACTTTATTCTTTGGGTCGATACGATCACGTGGATACCAAATTTGTATAGGTTTTATAATGTTTTCATACATTTACAAAAATGAAAACCTCCTGTACAAAAATATTTTTTTTGATTTTTCAAATTCTGGCGTTAATAACTTTTTTATACTTTGGTGTACGGAGCTGTGGGTGGTGTCATTTTTTGCGAAATTTGATACTATTTTCAATTATATCATTTTTACTGTACGACTGTAGGACTGTACGACCTTTTGATCACTTTTTATAGATTTTTTTTATATTTTTCAAAATGGCAAAAAAGTGCCATTTTCGACTTTGGGCGCTATTTTCCGTTATGGGGTTAAACGCATTGAAAAAACATTTTCATATTTTGATAGATCGGGCATTTTCGGACGTGTCGATACCTCATGTGTTTATGATTTTTACTGTTTATTTATATTTATGTCAGTTCTAGGGAAAGGGGGGTGATATGAAATTTTAGGTTTTTTTATTATAATTTTTTTAACTTTTTTTTTAATTTTTATTTATACTATTTTTTAGACTCCCTAGAGTACTTTAACCCTAGGTTGTCTGATCGATCCTATCATATAATGCCATATTGCAGTATATGGGGATTTTCCTCCTCATTCATTACAATGTGCTATCAGCACATTGTAATGAAGGGGTTAAAACGAAATAGCCTCGGGTCTTCGGAAGATGACGTCACGGGGAGCGGCGATCCCAGGTAAGATACGCTGTGAAAACACCCGCGATTGGTGCTAGCACTATGCAATATGCAGCAAAGACTTACCGGCTATGGAGAGGGCTCAGCCCGTCAGCCCTCTCCATGCAGCGCGACCCGACCGCCGCCGTGAAAACACGGCGGGCGATCAATTACCGGCGTATAAGACGACCCCAGACCAGACAGAAGATTTTTCTATCTTCAAAAGTCGTCTTATACGCTGGAATATACGGTATATATGTATAAAAAATGCAAAGAAAAGGCAGCACTCCTCTCCATTGGACTGCTGCCTTTTCTTTGCATTTTATATTTTGGAAGGATTTATGGTCCAATTCCTGGGACGTACACCCGATCACTATTTTTCCATACATAGCCGTATGATTTTTATATATATATCAAACTTCTAATCAACCTACCAGTCCAGTATGTTTTGGCATGTGGGAAGAAACCAGAGGACCCAGAGGAAACCCACGCAAACACAGAGAAAACATACAAACTCTTTGCAGATGTCGACCCTGGGACTTGAACCCAGGACCCCAGCGCTACAAGGCTGTAATGCTAACCACTGAGCCACCATGCTGCCCTAGAATGAGGGAATTTTGCCATTTACACACAACTGTGTGCAGCCCGTGTATACTTGCTGCATGGTTACACGAGGACACGGGTGCACAGACTGCTGTGGTCATGGGTCACTGCATTATATACAGATATTATGCAGGGACAATTCCCCTGTTGGCCGATCAGCCTTGCTGGAATTGTATACAGGCGGCCCCCGACCTAAGAACACCCGACTTACAGACAACCCGTAGTTACAAACGGACCTCTGGTAATTGGTAACTTCCTGTACTTTATCCCCAGGCTACAATAATCAGCTATAACAGTTATCACAGGCGTCTGTAATTAAGCTTTATTGTTAATCTTGGTTTTTATGACAATCC